>NW_026896901.1:0-145000 GCF_033153095.1 Gastrolobium bilobum
AAAAGAAGATTGTATGGCTATCACAACTCGAAGTGGTAAAGTGGTGGCAGCTCCAGAAAGGTCAAACATAAATGTAGGAGTTGATGAGAAGTTTAAGGAGGTTAAGGAGCCAGAAAAAGAATTGGTAATTCCTTCTACTGTTGAGAAGCCTCTTCAGAAAGGTGAGAAGAAGAGCAACCGTTTGTTGCTGAAAAGAAGAAATTTGAGTTGAGTCCTGAATATGTGAGAGCCATGGCACCTTATTCTGAAAGATTCAAGAAAGATGCTCAGAAGCAGCAATATGCAAGATTTCTTGATATCTTCAAAAAGTTGCATATTAATATACCATTTGCTGAAGCCTTGGCTAATATGCCTAATTATGCCAAGTTTATGAAGGACCTTTTGTCAAGAAAACACAAGTTGCAGGAATGCCAAACAGTGACACTCATTGAGGAGTGTAGTGCGATAATACAGAAGAATTTTCCTCCTAAGCGTCATGATCCAAGGAGTTTTAATATTGCCATTGGTAACAAAAATGTTGGCAAAGCTTTGTGTGATCTTGGGGCAAGTATAAATTTGATGCCCTTGTCCGTGTATAAATCTTTGGGGATATCTGAGCTCAAACCTACTATGGTTTCCTTGCAACTTGCTGACAAATCTTTAAGGAAACCTAGTGGTATAATTGAAGATGTCCTTGTGAAAGTGGACAAGTTCATCTTTCCAGCAGATTTTGTAGTGTTGGACATGGAAAGGGGAACTGAAATGCCTCTTTTGCTGGGTAGACCTTTCTTGGCCACTGCTCGGGCCATGATTGATGTTGAAAATGGAAAGCTTGAGTTAAGGATGAATGATGAGACCATTACCATCAACGTCTTTGACTCTATGAAACAATCTTCTGACAAAGGCAATTGTTTTAAACTTGATGTTCTAGAGCAAGTAGTGAAAGAAGAAATATCTTCTAGTCAAGAGCTTGATGAAGAACTTGAAGCGCGTGATATTGTTCCTTTGAAGGAAGAAAAGAATGTGGCGTTGGAGGTTCTTGAAAAAAAAAATGATGACAAAGAAGATGGTGCCCCTAAAGTGGAGTTGAAGGAGCTTCCTGAAACTCTTAAATACACATTCTTGGGTGATAAGGAGACTTACACTGTTATCATTAATAAGGGATCGTCTTCTGAGCAAGAAAGAAGGTTGATTGAAGTGCTGAAGGAACATAAGACTGCCATTGGTGGTCTATCTCTGATTTGGAAGGTATAGATCCTTCTTTCTGTACCCACAAAATTGACATGGAGGATGATGTCAAACATGTGAGAAAACCTCAAAGGAGGCGTAATCCTACAATGAAGAAGGTAATGAGAAAGAAAGTGGTGAAACTCTTTGATACTGGTTGGAGGATGTGTGCGGATTACCGGAGGTTGAAGGCCGCCAAAAGGAGAATCTGTGAAAAGAGACACCGAGACTCTATCTCTCAGAGAAAACAATACTTCAAAGAGTTCTTCACATGGCTTCATGGTTGGAATCAAATCTGGGAATGGTGATCTCATGCACCGATGCATACAGTACCACCAGATCCTCCATTTGCTGAGTCATCTCATGCTGCTAAGGGGGATGACATGGAGGATTGATTATATCTCCTTGCTGTCGGAGATTTCTTGTATATTATTTTAGTTTATGTTTTTGATACTTTTGCTGTTTTATTATGACCATAGGTTGATGTTAGGGTCATTTAGCTGATTTGAGTTGGTATATTTCCCAAACACTCTGATGTTTTATTGTGCGCATTATAGTTTATCCTATATGCTGCTATTTGTTCCATGGTGCAGGTTTTTCATCCATCTTTTGGTTTGACTATTGTTGGGGACAACAATTCTTTAAATCTGGAAATGGTAGGCTTTCAGAAAGCACCTTGGAACTGCACTTCTTCTATCAGGGGAGATATTCTAAACTCTTTTAAATTTTTTCTATTTTTAGTTAGTTATTTTGTGTATTTTGTATTATTTTTTAAAAATAAAAAATAAATTCTCAGGTTTAAATGTGCTTATCCAGTTAATGTGCTTGAGTGAATTTTAAGAAGCATGTTGTATGACATTCTGGCATAACATTGCATAGGTATAATTGGATTACATATTGCTTGTTTGTCTGAACTGATGTTATGAAATTCTGATAATGTCTAAGGTTAATTTTCTTGAGTCTATATTGATACCATAGCTGTGAGGTTTGAGCTTAAACACTAAAATTTCTTGTTGAGAGACCTCACTGTTGTAACACTCTAGAACTTGATCTGTTTCTCTGTAATACATGCATTGGTTGAGATGATAAAGGCATTTTGTTCTTATTAGCCTATGGCCAAAATAGCCCACCTGTATGAAATTTTTCCATTGCTAGCCCCTTGAGCCTGAACTTATTTTGTTGATAAATAACATGTGGCCTGATTGATGACTTAGCTTATATCCAGATGACTTACCTTGATTGAGATTGAATTACTGTTGTGTTGAAAATAAACAAAGAAATTGAGGTAAGCTCCACAAAAGTTAAGTGATTAGGGGATGCATAGTTTATTTGTACCCTTATAAAAAAAAGGATAAATATTTATAAAAGGTGGCTGAAAGGAATTAATTCCCGAAATTCTGTGGGAATGTTAGTGGAACAAAACCATTGAGTTGAAGGTGCTAAATTGAAAGAGTATCAGTTTTTCAATCTCATTTTTGTTGAGCTACTATCCATATATTCCTACCCTTTTAACCCGGCCAAGTTATAACCTGTGAAGTCCTTTTGATCAACTGGTGCATGTGTTTGATTCTTTATTTTTAAGAATTTTTTAGAATATGATCAAGCCTATGGCAGTGTTATAGTTGTGATTGATTGAGTGCTCATGATACCCTTAAACACTGAGTGTTGAATGGACATTATTTATATGTGTAAGGGGTAATCAATGTAGATTTGTATCTTTAAGAAGCTGATGACATTGTTGGAAATTTATGATATTGGGTCAGTCATGCATGGCATATTGTGTCTGAGAGTGTCTATGGATTGTTGTGTTGGATTAATTGAATATTTTCTGGATTGAGTCTTGTACATTACTGGGGACAACAACGTTTAAATATGGAAATGGTTTGATATGCCTCTGGCAGATGTAGGGTTCCAAGCTAGAAATGATGAGAATTAAGTCATAAAAGAGCACTTTTTATACATAATTGCTTATTGTATTGACTTTTCCATCTCAATGACATTTCTCACCTATTTGTTATGTTTATATAGAGAGAAGAGGTGGAAATTACAAAAAACTTGGTGGCGCAAATCCACAACGGTGGAAGTTCCATGCTGCATCAACCTTGTTGGGCCATTTCCAGAGAACTGGCACGACTTGGCTCCACAGTGGCGGAAGTCAGTGCCAGATGCTTGCTCCTGAGATGCATAAAACCTTGCACAAGCCAATGACCAGAGAGTTGGCGCAGTCCAGCGCCACAGTGGCGCGGATCCGCGCCAGTTTACGAAATCAAAAGACCGTGTTGTCTAAAGGGAATTTTTGGAAGAAGGAAGTGAGGCTTATAAATAGGATTCTTTACACAGAATTAGGATTCTAATTTTTCAGAGACGGCGGTCGTGCTCAGAGAGAGAGTCCTGTGCAGATTGTGTTCATCTTGTTCTTTGATTTAACCAATTTCCAGGTTATGTTGAATATTGATATTTTAGCCATGACAATGGTTGGCTAAGTTCTTTTTATTATAGTTAGGGTCACGAACCCTATGTGAACCCTTGTTACAACGGATTGGTTTATAATTATTCGTTTATATAGTTATCTTTTTATCTCTACCCTATGCGTAATTTCTGTCTTCGTTGTTAGAACTGATCAATCTAATAGTTGATGATAGTTTGAGGGTTAGAACCCTAAATAGGAATATTGGGGTTTTGATCTTGAAAGAGGTAGGATAACAATTTATATGCATGCTAGGAATAGATGTATATTTGATTGCAGATGCTTAAATTATTGGGTTCATTGATTAATGCCATGAGGAACATTGCAAGGAATTGAGGTTCCAATTGGGGTCAAAGGGTTAATCTTGCAAGGAATTGAGGGTAAACTACTGAATAATTTGAGATAATAATTTATCTGAGTAATTATATAAATGAGTATTGTAAATCAATCCAAGGTAAGAATCGAGAATCATTTGGTGAGTGCACTATAGCTACAATGCTTTCTCATACTTTTACAAATCAATCCTTATTTTTATTTTTATTATTCATCATAAAAATCCTAAAAATACGTTCTTGCTTTTATTTCTTATTTTTAATCAAATCAACAATATTTGTCACACCTATTTGAACTTTTTCCATCTTAAAAGGAACAATTATTTGATATTTGATCTCAATCCCTGTGGAGAAGATACTTTTCTTATCAATGTATTACTTGTGTGATCGGTACACTTGCCTGTGAGCATCAGTGCCCCATAGCTAAATTTGTCTGTGCAAGAAATCGAACTTGTCAACAGCATAATGAGAAAAACAAATCTATGTGTGTGAGAGAAAAATAAATATGTGTGCATGTGTCACCTTTTATTCCATTCACACACACAGAGATTTATTTTTCTCATTTTGTTGCTGACAAGTTTGATTTCTTGCACGGACAAATTCAGCTATGGGGCACATTGTTTTTTTTGTAAAACAAAAAACAAAAAAAAGATTGCACATTCATCAATGTGTGTATAGGATAAGTGTTCTTTTCCATTATGGATAGCAATGGTATGTCCAATCATTGTGGGTATAATGGTAGATGTTCTGGACCAAGTTAAAATTATTTCTTTTTCTGCTTTTTTGTTAAGCTTATTTATTTTTATTAATAAGTGATTCGCTACAAAAGGATTTTTTTTGTTAGTGAACTTGTCACAGTTAATTACTCCCTTTTTTGTAAAGACGAAAAAACAAATTCGATTTTATCTACTCTACTATCTACTACGGCGGCGAAGAATCAAATTATCACTATATTTATTCCTTTTTCTATTTCTTTTTCCAAGTGCAGGATAACCCCAAGGAGTTGCGGGTTTTTCCTACCAGTTGTGTGTCATCTTGTTGCTGGAAGAAAATTTTCTTCTTACCACACGCACACACAACAAATTTTTCTTCCTGTCACACGCACACACACACACACACACACACACACATATATATATATATGAATATTAATGGTCCCTTCTTCATTCTTTCTTTAGGAGCTACGTCAGGTGTGTAGTTATACTAATGTTATTAAATCCGGCTCGATTATTGACCCGGTCGAGGTATTAAGTCACTGGTTCAATCGCATGACCTGATAAGTATATATAAATTTATTATTTTATATTAAAAAATATAAATATACTTAAATACATGTAAAAAAATGATACCAAATTCAAATATTTTAATACGAAGAATAATAAATTACACATCATTGTCCAACAAAAGATCAATCCAACATATAATATTTATGATATTGGTGTTTTAGGTTCAGTTAACGACATCTCTAACTATAAAATAAATCAAAATTCCCTGCATATTGCATAATAAGGTAATATTAGTGTTTTAGGTACATAATCTTTGTAAGTTAATAAGCTGTAGATCACTCAAATATTTCAAAAGAAAACAAATCATTTGTGCGTGAGAGTGAAAAAAAGGAAAGCATCAATTGATGAGAACAATCTAGTTTTTGTTTTATTTTTTTTACGAACCGAGCCAGGTCTCCGGTTGAACCGATCGGGTAACCAATTTTTACAAAAATTGGTCGGGTCGCATCGGATAGATCACTCAAATATTTCAAAAGAAAACAAACCATTTGTGTGTGAGAGTGAAAAAAAAGGAAGGCATCAATTGATGAGAACAATCTAGTTTTTGTTTTGTTTTTGAGTAAATACCCTTTTGGGTCCCTAACAAAAAATATTGTCCCCACTTTAGTCCTTTACAAAAAAATAGTCAGTTGGTCTCTATGAAATTCAAAGTGGACCCATTTTAGTACTTTTGAGGGACTAATATGGGTCTTTTTTGAATTTATGAGGGATCACGATTTCAATTAAATGGGTCCACTTTGAATTTGTTAGGGACCTCGAGACTAATTTTTTTTGTAAAGGACTAAAGTGGGGACCATGTTTTTTGTTAAGGACCAAAAAAGATACTTACTCTTTGTTTTTTTTACGAACCGAGCCAGGTCTCCGGTTGAACTGATCGGGTCACCAATTTTTACAAAAATCGGCTGAGTCGCATTGGATCACATCGATTTTGTAACATAGCTGGTCCAATATAAAAACTGAACTGATTATATAACCAGTTCACTAGTTTTCGAGTCAGACTTCCGACTTTTATAACATTAGATTATACAATTCTATGCACTCTGAGCGCTTCAAAGGCACCCAATTAATCCTTATTTTTGTAAGGTATACTCCTAGAGTCCCTTGGCTCCAAGCTTTATTGAAAGTGGTAGTACAACATTTAATGGAACATCGACCAAAATGCTATTTTTTGACAAATTTTTTACCCAAATGCCACGCGAACAGTACTTATTACCACACTGCCACGTGACGTAATTCGCTACGACTGGTAGCGAATTATGTTCGCCACTGATAATGTGACACGTGGCACATTTTCGCAGAAAAAAAAATCACTAAACGAAGTTCGCTACTAGTAGTAGCGAATTTGGTACGCAATGTAGCCACGTGTCACGAAATCATAGGCGACGAAGTTCGCTACCTGTCATAGCGAATTACGTCGTGTGGCAGTCTGGTAAAAAGTACTATTCGCGTAGCATTTGGGTGAAAAATTTGCCAAAAAGTGACACTTTGGTCACTGTTCCACATTTAATTCAGGGAATACCATTGGAAGATTTTTATTTTATTTTATTTTTATTTTTTTGATAAATCATAGGTATCCTCCACAGGGGGTAATATTATTTAGGATAGTCCAAGATTAAGACTTTAAATTCCTCCCAAAGATGGTATTGAGAAGGATCGAAAACATGCTCTTATTATATACGTCAACTGAGCTACCATGATTTGATTTTTTTTGCATACGTTCTTTTAACTTGTAAATGAAAATGATCATCTCTTCACAACCTTTAAAACTAAGAATATATGACAAATAAAATTCACGCAAATATTATAGTACTATGAACAATCGGCCTCAGTTTGCTTCTTTGATATAGCTGAGTTTTTGGTACTGCATGATACACCACCATTTTTATTTGATTTCCAATGACAAATTCAGGGAGAGAATGTGATCTTCATATTTTAATTTTAATTTTTATATTTTAACTCAAAACTTTAAGGTACTAAGTTAATGATTCCATCTACTTATATAATTATCACTTAATTCATTTCTAACCGGTGTGAGACTTTGTTATTCATACTTTGATTCCGAATATTTTCTCCCTCAAATGTGACTCTCAAACACACATTTCTTGGCTTTTTTACACCCAAATGCCACACATTTCTTGACTTTTTTACTCCCTCAAAAGTAGAATGGAAGAAGGAAAGGTGTAAAAAAAGTATGAATAACATTTGAGGTGTAAAAAAGTAGAAGGAAAGGTCAAATGTGACTCCCAAACACACATTTCTTACCTTTCCTTCTTCCATTCTCACTACCATGGTTGGAGTATGGTTTTTGTTTGGTTAACTTACAACATCTTATTGATCGGTTACTTTCTCTTATTTTAAATAGGTCATATTATTTTTCTTGGATTACGGCCCATCACTGCCGTCCCTCAAGCCCACGCCCTTAGGAACCTTGGGAGGATGTAAATCGCAGGATGTGCACGTCGAGGTAGGAATCGAACCCGATGCTTTGGTGCATTTCTGCCACAAGACCCTAGGCTTCGACCCTTTCCACTACGCTTATGCCCCGGGGGCTAAATAGGTCATATTATTGATTATACATATTGTATCATAGAATAAATTTCAATTTCTCTACAATTTTTCTATTAGTATTCTTTGACTCTTGTCATTTTTCCAACAAGTATCGAGACGTCTATCCCAAGTCCCAACATTAAACTCTTTTTTCTAGAACTCAAACATAATTCCAAATCCATCCTACGCGATCTAATAAAAAATAAATTAGTGGAATGACGATAATGAACTAAACTTAGAGAAACAATTATAATTTTAACCTAGAAAAGTAAGCCAAAAAGAATTGTAAATTGAGTTATGCATACTGAAGGACCCATGTTCGTGTAATTATATATTACTTCGACTTAAATGTTTTTCGATTGAGATTTTAAATCAAATAACTATAGTAATCCTTCTAGGTAGACAATGATAAGTTTATCTCAGATCTTAAATTATAGATGTCTCCTTTTTTTCATTTGGAAAAGATAATAAACTTAAATAAATTAAAGATGCACATCTTAAAAATCGAAATCTAGAGACTAGAACACCAATAGCATGTACATATGGACCACGATACCGTAAGAGCTATGGGCAAGCACCTCGCTTTGGGAATGAAGCCCATGACAACAGAAGTGTAAACGGGAAAGCTGAAGAAAAAAGTTTTAAGCTGTGGCCTTGTCCCAAAGGGGAAGGATAAAAGGTTGGGCCACAACACAACCACTCCAAAGTCCAAGATAAGATAAATTTTTCTTTTTTCTTTTTTGTTTTAACAATCAGTTTTATAACTTTTAATTGAATTATTATTATAATTTACTTTAACGTGTATATAATAAAAAAATTATGACATAAAAGCCTTTATAAATTTACTCTTTCGTTTTTTGATAAGTTCATTAATATTGAATTCGTACCACCAGTACTAAGAAAAGTATTAATTAACTTTCAAGACAATTTTACTCTATGATGTAAGACGTATATCATTGCAATTTGAACTTCAATACATAAAATACAAATTTTCAGACGATTATAATAATTTAATATACACCTTTGTTTATGCAGATATAGAAGCAGAGTTTATTTATTTTAAACTTGACATAATTTAAAAATAAAGCGTACGCCTTCTAATAAAACTTGAAATACACTCATTTTATATAGAGGTAGAGTGAATTACACAATGAGAATAACATTTGTCAAGCAAATACAAAAACACAAGTGAACAATCCTGTGTCACTCAATCACTCTCAGCCTGAAAATCCTGTAATCCTTACCTAAGTGAGCACAAATACCAAAGACAAAACCATAGTCTTCCACCCTCTCTTCCTCATAGGAAGATATCATTTACAATAACAAAAATTGAGAAAGACCACTGCTATCTAATACTGTGAATATTTCACAAACTTGACTACAATAGAAGAGATACACAAGAGATAAGTGGTCAAAATATTAAAAGACCACTTATTATACATTGTCACTTCTCGGCTATTGGTGCAACTTCAATGAAAATCCTTCTGTGCAAATTAGGATTTTCCTGGAACAATCAGCAACACAATGCAGTAGTTAATTACAATAACCCCTTGTTTCATACAAGTTAAAGCCAGGTACTTGAAAATGTGACCCTTTATCTTCCATCACGGTTGTGTCAAAACGCATCCTCTTTAAGCACCGGGATTCATCAATCCCCGAAGGTGCCCCACAGTACATTGAAGGATACTCGAATCCTTCAACCATTTCCATGAACATAGACTGCAACTCCTCCAAACCATAATCCTTTCCCTGTAATACATACATTGTTGATATATGATGAGTGTTTATTCGTTATAATCCATTATGTCACTACCTAAAATTCCAACATTTCTGCCCTTAAAATTTATCTAAGGATCCCTGTTCCGCTGGATTCGTTATAGAAGACTATTAAGAACCATACCTCTTTCCTCACTTGAGCCATAAGGGACACCATTTCTTCCACAAAATCAGAAAATCCCTGAAAGCAGAGATCATGCACAATTAGTCTTCCAGGACCATAACACAAGAAATAGAAACAAAAGAAACAAACTTAAAACTACATAAAACGAACTTCAAATTTCTGAAGCACTCACCTCATCCTCTTCTTCTTGAGGATCATACAAGCCAGCATCGTACATGGTTCTTTTCTTGTGGTCAGATAACACTGCTCCAAGAAAACGCAAAGAATCAGATGCAACAATCTCAGGAATTTTTATTTTTTTTTCCAATTTGAAACTATAATAGAAACAAGAACCCGAAGTCTTAAAAAACGCAAGAATTCCAAGAAACCATACCTGAATAAGCTTCTTGAATTTGTTGGAATTTGCGGTTGGCTTCATCTAGTAAAGAAGGGGTTCTTGTCCACCTATCTGGATGCCATTGCTGTATTTGATTCAGAAACACGCACCTCACATTTAGAACATAATGTTCCATCTTAAGAAAAAAAAACAAAGCAAATGCTCGATATGACATATGTATGACAATGATCCTAAACAAATAAAGCATGGCTTGAAGTGAAAACACTTAGACTATAGAGAAAACACTAACCATTGCAAGCTTCCTATAAGCACGCCTTATTTCATCGATGGAAGAATCAGAACTAACACCAAGAATGTTGTAATAAGATGACGATGAACCTTCTCTATAAGAATCCATTATCATCCTCAGAAACAATCAACTTCTCCAACCACCCAAAAAGAAAATACTCATAAAACGAAATAGCTTTTTCTGTAGTAGTCCTTCAATGTCACTGGCTCAGATAATTGCACTCAATTGGCTCAAAGAGAACAAGGGAAACGCGCAGAAGCTCTAACATGATTTTATAGGAAGTTAAGGTCGTTTTGGAAATGAATGCTCTAGAAGGAATTACGAGGCCATAAAATATCTTAGATTCTTCGGGGGTGACCACTCAGCATGCAAAATGTCAAATCCTGGAATGTTCTTGAAGATATTAGTAGCAACAGATATTTTGTGTTCGTAGTGGTTACGTGGGATGTAGATATTTCATTAATCATAATAATAATAATATGGGTTTTCGTTTTATCTTTTAACATAACACAACAAACTTCCCTACTCTCACGATATTTTGTGGGGCTCACACTTCTTAAAACAAAAAAATAAATAAAAATTAAGGCATGCAAAATGAATCTCTATAACATTACATAATTATTTTTTTACGACATAACTCTTATAAAACCCTAATAATATTATCTGTGCTTGTGGGGCTAAGATATTTTTTGGGTGAAAGATTCATCACCACTCATCACGGGGTTGCTGCTTTTACTAGACTTCTTCCCTTCTATCTCATGGTGAGTCGGTGACGTTGTTGTTGGGTTAAAGATTATTTTTATCTATATGAAGTTTAAATTATTAAATGTGACGGTGCAAATATTATTTAGAGTAAATATCCTTTTTCGTCCCTAGAAATATTTGCGAAGCACAATTTAGTCCCTCGGTTTAAAAAAGTCACATTTCAGTGTTTCATCTTTGAAAAAAAGGGGCCACGTTCATCCTTCCATTAGTTGGCATCTAACGACCCAACTAACGGTGCACACGTGGACCGTTACTTTGCTGAGTCACCGTTAAGTATGCCAGCTTGGAAGTAAAACGACGCCGTTTTGAAGGTGCCTTATGTCTTGTTGGAGTTTTGAACAGCTGAAGGTCTTATTTGGTCCCTGACAAATTTATCGAGGCTCTATTTGGTCCTTAACACTAAAAAGTCACCATTGCAGCAAACCTTTCAAACCACCATTGCAGCAAACCAAGGCTTATGCTATTGGCAAGGCTTATGCTATTCGATCAGATTTTCCATTGGCCAAGGCTTATGCTCTGATTCAATAAAAAATGATGATGATAAAATGAAACTAAAGTCGAATAGAGTATTTGGTGAAGGAGAACTGCATTTCATCGCAGGAAAATCACATTGACTCAAATTATTGTACTTTTTCGTTAATGATTTGAACATCACAATCCACCACTAGTTGTTTGTGTCCAGAGAGGACGGGGAGCTCATCATATCGTGTACTCAACTTGCTCAAGTTTTGCATTGGCTGTGTAATAATGACAATAATATAAGAACCCACAATGAAACTTTTTTCCTCTATGAAGCAATATATTGTTTCATGCATCAGGGTTTAATTACAAAGGTTTCACTCTTACGACCTTTTAGAGGTATCACTTCTAAAGGAGTTCCTTGCAATTGCAAACAATGCATTAAATGAAAAGGGAAGAATGAGTTCTTTTTACTTTTCTTTTCTTTTTTCATGTGTTCTCCTTTTTCATTAGACAACACTTTTATTGTTACTCAAGACAGTTGCCATGATTTTGGAAAGTGGTATTTTGTAAAAAAAGAATGGTAAAAGTTAATTATTTATTATTTTTTTCATAGATCATTGCATCTGTTATCATCATTACAAAGCTTGAACATCCATGAAATTTGTGGGATTGTTTGCCTTGTGTTTTAGTTTTGTGCCAATATTATTGATGGTTGCTTGGATATATGAAGTATGAACTAGATATTAGATTGATACTTGAACAAGATTGTATATATTAAGGTTCATAGACTGGACAGAGACTGCTCTGGCATTCTGGTGATGGGAAGGACACAGACAAGTGCTGCAGTTTTGCATTCCATCTTCCACGAGAAAACTTCCAGGGCGTCAGATGATGTGAGTGATAATTATACTTTTTCATCAAATGCTTCATGCTGGCTGACCTGGATGATATAACCTCCAGAGCATTGGTCTATTATGGTCACAATCTCAAGTTGCTATATCTGTTTCATTTTTTTCTGACCTTGTTCCATTTGATCCTTAAATCGATTGACACAAAAAAGAGAATCCTACAAAGAAGGTACTGGGCACTGGTCATTGGATGTCCTAGACGTTCAAAGGGGTTGGTTACTGCTTCATTGGGTAAGGTTGTATCTATATTGGCCCTTCATATGTACTGTAGAAAGCTCGTTATATATTGTAAAAGATTGTTCTAATCCTTTTTTTGGTTTCAGGTGGTTGTTGACAATGGGAAATCTGATCGAATAGCATAAGCCTTGGTTTGCTGCAATGGTGGTTTGAAAGGTTTGCTGCAATGGTGATTTTTTAGTATTAAGGACCAAATAGGGCCTCGATAAATTTGTCAGGGACCAAATAGGACCTTCAGCTGTTCAAAACTCCAACAAGACATAAGGCACCTTCAAAACGACGTCGTTTTACTTCCAAGCTGGCATACTTAACGGTGACTCAGCAAAGTAACGATCCACGTGTGCACCGTTAGTTGGGCCGTTAGATGCCAACTAACGGAAGGACGAACGTGGCCCTTTTTTTCAAAAATGAAACACTGAAATGTGACTTTTTTAAACCGAGGGACTAAATTGTGCTTCGCAAATATTTCCAGGGACGAAAAAGGGTATTTACTCTATTATTTATAAAAAAATATTAAATTTTATTTAATCAATAAATAATAATTATAAGTGGTTTACCGGAAAAAAAAATTATTACATATAAGTGAAGTTATAATAAGAGTAAATACATTTTTTGGTCCCTAACAAAAAACACGGTCTCCACTTTAGTCTCTTACAAAAAAAAATTAATCAGTTGGTCCCTAATAAATTCAAAGTGGACCCATTTAGTTCAAATCGTAGTTCCTCACAATTTCAAAAAAGACCCATATTAGTCCCTCAAAAGGACTAAAATGGGTCCACTTTGAATTTGTTAGAGATCAACTGACTACTTTTTTTTTTTGTAAAAGATTAAAATGAGGACCGTATTTTTTGTTAGGGACCCAAAATGGTATTTACTCTTGTAATAATATTACAACTTACATGTCACGAAATTTTTTTCGTATGTCTAAAAAAAAACTAACATGGCATTTTCTTATATTGAAGGCTGCTTGTTATATCATCTCGTATCTCCCGCCTGGATTGGTTTGTATTTCTTATTGAATGAATATTTGTTTTTCTTTCCTGGTTAACATCACTAAACAACGACGAGGGCAAAAAAATTAAAATAATGTATTTAAATTAAATAATTACGTATTTAATGTTGTTTCGTAAAAAATTACACATCTATTGCACAATGTGACGCCCCATTAGGGTGTCTTATCCATGGGAGAGATGCCCCAATGGGGCGTCACATGTGACGCCCAAAACTAGCGTCACATGTGTGCTCTATATATTTCTTCACCCCCTCCATTCAATTCACACATCTTCTCTCACTCTTCATATCTCTCTTCTCCACCAACATTCCTTTATCTTTAATTTAGTATTTGAATTTTAGTTGTAATTCTATTTAAAAATGAGCTCAAATCCCGATTCTGTTCGTGTTGTGTTATATTACAATGATAGGAAGGTAGAAGGTCGACGATGTGTCATATTCGAAGGTGAAAAAAGGCCGACACGTATCCAACGCAACACAACCATTGGCGAACTGCATCAAAGAATTCGGCAGAAGTTAAGTCTTCAAGACAATCAATGTATCACTGAGATCACGACAAGGGTGTGGCAAGGTGATAAATACATTAGTTTGAAAGTGCTTGACGATGAAGACTTGGAGATGACAATGGAAGAATTTTGCAACCAGTCAAGGACAGATTTTCTAGAGTTGTATGTCGACATCGTCGCAACGGAGAATGCTCCCATACCGGTGAGGTCAGTTTATTTAAATTCTCCCCGTCTTCCAGCTTCTCCTGCCGCTCATGCGTCTCTAGTTGGTAACTTTTCTGAGGGAGATGAAAATGATCCGACTTGGGAAATGCACGACGAAGATGACGATGAAAATATGGCAATGGAAGAATATCTTCTGGCGGAGGATGCTAGTGCTTCAGAAGGAGATGAATCTCGTGAGATGGGTGCGTCTGAAATTCCAATATTCCATCAACCAGTCGTCGCGCAAATGCCGCAGTTGAATGACGTTGCGTCTGCTCCGTTTGGTATTCCACAAGAAGGTAATTGTTCCCATTTGTATACTGCGTGAATAAATAACTGATTTAATACCTGAATTAGTAAGTTCGTATTAAAAAATTATAATCCGCAATTGCAGGTGACACAGATGTTATTCCTTTTTGGGAAGGAATTCCACATTATTCTTACATTGATTGGAGTTATCAGAGCGAACAAGAATCATGTACTGATGGTTCGGTGTCTGGATCGGCTTCAATACAAGGTCTGTGGCAACTGGGTGACATGTTATTTGTCAATCAAGAATTTGCGACAAAAAAAGATGTCCAAATGGCACTTAAGCACAACCTTATTAGGGAGCATCAAGAAGCCATTGTAATTGAGAGCACGCCTGCAAAGTTGTCCATGAAATGTTGTGCGTACGATCAAGGTTGTCCGTGGCGCGTAAGGGCGATCAAACCGGTGTTTCGTGAAAATTGGAAAATAACGAGATGGGGTGGAAAACACGAATGTGTGAATGAGCACATTTCCCAGGGTCATAGACAGCTCGATGCGGACGTTATTGCAGATCTCGTGATAGGTACCTTTTTGTATTTTAGATGTGTGATTGAACACAAATGTGTAATTAAATTCGTTTGATGTTATCGAGGCACTGATATCCTCTTCAATGCAGGGATGATAAAGTCTGAACCATCTGTGTCAATCTCTTTGGTGCAAGAAAGGATAACTGCTAAATATGGCTTTCAAGTTTCCTACAGAAAGGCGTGGTATGCGAAGCAGAAAGCAATGGCAATTATGTACGGTGATTGGGAGGAATCGTATGCTTTTTTACCAAAGTGGTGCGAATACATGCTTCGCTTTTCTCCAGGTTCATTTTATCATATACAAACTAATGATCTTTATGCCGAGCAGAGCTTAGTTTCTGGAAAAAAGGTTTTTCATCGCATTTTTTGGACGTTTAGACAGTGTTGTGAGTCGTTCAAATTTGCCAAACTCGTCATCCAAATTGATGGAATACATTTATATGGAAAGTACAAAGGGAAATTGTTGGTGGCCATAGCCCAAGATGGTAATAATGAATGTTTACCGATCGCATTTGCCATCGTAGAAGGCGAAACTTTGGAAGCATGGGATTATTTTCTCGTTAATATTCGTGCTCATGTGACTACGATGTCAAACATATGTTTGATATCCGATCGGCATCGAAGCATAATATCTGCTGTGGAAAATAACCCTACTTGGCAGCCGCCAAATGCGTATCACGTATTCTGTATTCGTCATATTGCAAGCAACTTCAATCAAAAGTTTCGAAATGAAGATTTGAAGCGGATGTTAAAGAATTTAGGTATACTTATTGACTGAATGCGTAATTATTTCTTTCCATTATGACTGTCAATTTATGTTTAATTCGTTTATGTCCAATTTGTGCAGGTTATACTCCAGCAATGGTTGATTTTGAAAGGAATCTTGCGAGTTTCCGTGAAAGTAGTCCTTAAATTGCTGAGTGGATAGATGTGATTCCTAAGGAAAAGTGGTCGCGTACCTACGATATTGAAGGACGGAGGTACGGTCATATGACAACAAATTTGGCTGAATCTGTCAATAGGGTTTTGAAGGGGGCCAGAAATATGGCTATAACAGCATTGGTTAAGCATACATATAGCAGATTGGTTGCATATTTTGTTGAGAGAGGAACAAATGCTCTTGCACAACTTCAATCAGCTCATCGTCACTCCAAACATGTTGTTGAATTGGTCAAGAAGAACCAGGTAGATGCAACAGGCCACCACGTTCGTGCATACAATGTTGAACATACTGTGTTCGAGGTTGACGCAGGTTGGGAACGTTCATATTCTGTCAACCTCCCACAGAGATACTGTCAGTGTGGAAAGTTTAAGGCCTTTAAGTATCCATGTAGTCACGCCGTTGCTGCTGCGTTAAGTGTTAGGCAAAGTGCGTTCACTTACATTGACGACGTCTTCTTGATAACTAACTTGGTCGAGGCTTATTCTTTTCTGTGGGAGCCAATCGGAAACGAGGAAGCAATACCTGAAATTAGTGGTGCAAAGATTATTCCTGATTCTACTATGTTGCGTGCAAAAGGTCGTCCAAAGTCAACTCGCATCCGCAACGAGATGGATGAAGTTGAGACAAGCCAGAGCCGTATCAGGTGTGGACTTTGTAAGGAACGCGGCCATAATCGTCGGCGATGTCCAAGTCGTGGGAGAAACGACTGATTTGCATATTATGTAATTATTTTGCTGTTGGTTATGTTATTGCACGAATTGTAATGTCCATTATGTTGGACTTTTTACTTTCCGTTTATGTATGTTTTTAATCTTGTATTATTAATTAGCTTATGCTGTTAGTTACCGTAATATAAATGCGCAAAGAACGATAACCAAAACATAAATAATAACGCATAGTGAATAGAGTCTCCCCACTGTCATGGCTCTCTGCAACAAGGCCTACAAAGCGATACAACTCCATCGTGTCCTCTGCAGGCCAAAAGGGGTAATCGGCATCAAGTCCCTGTGAATAGGACTGGAAATCAGGCTGTGAGGATGCCGGATCCGCTCCTGCCATAGCCATCGGACTAGCCTGGAAAACTGGCTCCTGCACGCTCGTGTAAGGGTGCTCAGACGCCGCCTGACTAGGACCTGCCGCATACTGCGATCCGTGATGATAAATCGGTTGTGACCCGTAAGTAGGACCAAATGCTGGAGGTCTAAACCATCCCTGAGTCTCGACCACTGGTCTAGGTGCCATAATCGGGACAGGCTCAGCAGCAACTCTCGCACGTGTACGTCCTAATCCGCGTCCCTCCCGTCTATTACGAGGAACATCCACGATCAACTGAGGATCAGGCTGAGTCTGCACGGGGGGTGCCTCAGGTCCAGGCTCATCAACTCGTGAACTCTCACGAAACATCCCAATAATCCGGCCTATCTCCTCGTGGATATACTGTAGTCTAAATCGAGGAAACTCCTCCGCCGTTGTTGCATGATAAAGCATTTCAAGACCGTCAATCTGCATATTACGAAAAAATGTTAGAAATGTGAAACAAATGTAAAATAAGTACAAAACTCACCATGCGCCCTATCTTTGCTGCCCTCCGAGATATGTAGCGCTTTCCCCTCTCTCTGTACCACTCCATGTACGCATAATTAGGTGACATCAAACCATATAATGGAGGTGGCAGTACAATATGCTGAATCCTAGTATTCCATCGATCAATGTGAGCCCTGAGCTTATGTCTCCAGTTCTCTTCAACCTTCCCCCGTAGAGTATGATCATGTATTCCTCTCAATTTTCTAGATTTTTCCGGGATGGGTTGATTAAGACCAAACTGTCGCATGCACCTATCCGGTTGACATGCCTCAACTGTGTGGAAGTAGATAATAGGTGTGGAAGCAAGCCACAGATACTGCTGCTCTGGAGTCACGAAGCCACTCATATTCTATATATGGCTGCCACACCACCTACCAACAAAATGTGAAACAATATATAGAGTTACAAAAAAAAATAGACCCATAGACAAATAACAACACCGTAAGTATCTAACACCAAACCTCATCTCTACAGAGTGTGTCCAATGTTGCCCGATAATGGGTGACCTCATGAGGTTTAAACTTTTGTACAACATTAAACCTGTCAATCAAAAACATTATCAACCATACATAATCGTCCAAAGTCAAGAAGTATACAGTTAGTATATACATTATTAACCATACATTATCGAAATCAAATGAAGTAAATAAATCATACCGGCATCCATAATGTGTGCCCGGCTCTGGATGAGGAGGAAGAGGTGGAGCAATGGGTGGGAATCGTATCCATGCCCAAATTTGAAGGAGAATATGGCAACCACCCATGTCGCTTCGACGGGCATCTGTCACTTCACACAAATTCCTGAACAAGTGTGTCAAAACTGCAGATCCCCAGCTGAATCGGCCAATATCCTCAAATCCTCCACCTAGCAACGGGACAAGCCGGCAACCAAAATTGCTACCTCCAGACTTGTCCGCCAGCAACCAAGTCCCCAACATCCAGGCAATGTGGGCTTTTGTGAAGTAGATCTCGGCAGCATGATTCCATTCATGATCAGTCCACCGGGTATAATGTTGATCCAAGAATGAGATGCAGAGGTCGCCAGAATGATGGAACTCACCGGCCTCTGGAACTTGTCCAAAAACAGCAGCACAAGCAGCGTGCCAATCCTCAGAGGTCAATCCGATGACGACAGTACCGTCGGTCGGCAAGCCCAAGATGCCTGCCACATCTTGTAAGGTGATCGTCATCTCACCTTGGGTCATGTGAAATGTATGTGTCTCTGGTCTCCACCTCTCGACCAGAGCACTAATTAAAAATGTATCTATCTGTGATAAATTACGCAGTTATCACGTGTTAACGAATTTTATTAAATAATTACATAAATACAAAACGACATAAATAACATACCTGGATATGTTGCATCCTGGCAACATGTATGAAACCCGCCTGTCTGAGGTACTCTTCCACAACCTATGGAATAGCACCGGTAGGTGGGTCCTCTTGTGGCTTCCCACGCCTAGTCTTAATCTTTCTTACATGCTCAGTATTCCACACTCACTGTGAAATATGACCTTTCTGCGTCCTCTGACGAAGGATCTCCCACCTGTAGGGTCCAGGTATGATCCACATGCTGGGATCGGTGGGCTCTACATCCGAATCAGATCCCGAAGAAGATGATGACTCAGCCATTATCCTCAACTAACTACAAAGTTATGCACTCCCGCATTAATAACATCATACATACGAAATTTACAAATCTCTAACACTATTTATAAATCACTAATTAATATGCTAAACCCTAATACATAATTAAAAATCGGTAATAATAATAACTACGTAATAATAATATTACTATATCATTACAACATTCATAGCATGACACAAAATTTCTAAGTGACTATCCTAATGTTCCAAGTCTCTAATATACAATCAATCCTAACATGTATTACTAACTAGCACTGTAATTTAAATGTATACATATGAGGTATTATGACCTTACCTACGTTGGCAGAGCTTCGCTACGAACCGCGGTTAGAGAGAGGTTGGAGAGAGGTTAGAGAGGTAAATGAGTAAGGAGTGAAAAAAGGAAAGTGGGGTATATATAGGTTGCACATGAGACGCCCTCTTTGGGCGTCTCATTGTGCAACAGATATGTAATTTTTAACAAAACAGCATTAAATGCGTAATTATTTTAATTAATTACATTATTTTAATTTCTTTGCCCAACGACGAGTGTTTAAGTTTAAAAAATTTACAAATGAATATTAATTGTTATTATTTATTAGATAAATCCTCAATTTTATTTTATATATTTTTATAAAATATTAGAGTATTATTATTTTAATCGTTCAAGTTTTTTCTTTATTTAATTAGTCGTTTAAAAATGCAAATTATCCTCAAATATGTTGATATAAAATATAAAAATAGTAACACAAAATGATAAATTTAGTAATAATTAAATTTTAAATGAAATTTTTGAGGACTAATATAACGACATCATAATCTTTGTAGAACTAAATTGAGAAATTATTCTTATTTATCTTTATTGAGTTGTTATTTTCAATGACAATTCTTTTTTCTATTAAATAAAATATAATTAATCTCAAAATAAATTTTTACTATTATTATTAATGACTTAATTTTTTATATCCTTTAAATTTTTTTTTTGGTACAATAAATTAAAATTCCTTTAGTAGTCCATGAAATGAGTTTTCTTAGATTCTTCATTTGATTATGTAAACAAAAACAATAAATTCCTCAACTGAGTATTAGCGGGGGGGAAATCCTCAAAAGATTTAGAAATTTTACTATACTCAGAAATTTGATTTAAGATTATTAACTTTTTAATTTAATTTATTAATTATAATAAAAATAACACGGCAAGTTTTTATGCCAAGCGAGATATAGGGCTTGCAAAGTTGGATAATAGTACGGTACCAGATTATTCATATGGGTTGGGCCTAAAATGGAATAATGATTCACAGGATTATTCATATGGGCTGGACCTAAAATGTGATAACTAGGAATTTAAAGGCTTTATTTGTTCACATGTTAAAGAAATTAAGAAAGAATTAACAATAATATAAATAGAAAATATTTAATAGTAGCCGATGCTTCAAGAAATCCCTCCTGCTCTTATAATCAACACCGTATGAAGAAACCCATTTTTTATTTTTATTTTATTTTTTAATGTTTACAATGATCATAAGAAAATTGCATGTAGTACTATTTCTACTTAATGGCAGTCTGACACTCGAAGATGAAAGATGCATTGAACAAGCTTGATTATAGAGATGTGCATCGGTCGAACCGAACCGAATTGGTTTGAATGATTAGGTTCGAAAATGATTCGGTTCGGTTCAAAACTGGCTCAGTTCAAAAGTGATTCAGTTCGGTTGGAAACGGTTCGATTCGGTTCGGAACCGGTTCGGGTCAACCCTATTTTGAAAAGAAAAAAAATTAAAAAATTAAAAAATAAAGTTATAACAATCAATTTGGTTTGGTTTCAAAACAATTCGGTTCGGTTCGAAAACGGTTCAGTTCGGTTCAAAATGGTTCGATTCTTAAACTGATTCTAAAAATCAGTTCGGCTCATGAACTGGTTCTTTTAAAAATCGGTTCGGTTTATGAACTGATTTTTAAAAACCGGTTATTTTAAAAATGATTTGATTCGGTTCATGATTCGATTCAGTTTTTTTGTTATTTTACACCTCGTTACTTGATTATCCTTCAATAGATAATACGGTTAATCCTTGTTAGTGCTCACCAAGCTGAATTTCATATCTTGTGGCCACTTTTTCTTTCTAAATGCTGTGCTATCTAGTGTCACTTTCCTATGAAGTGACAAAATACAACTCAAATCAAAGATACCATTTAGAATAGAAACTCCTATAAAGCTCTTCATTTATGCCGCCTTGTTTTTCATTTCATGTCATTAATCACAGCAGATTCTGGATAGAAACTCCTTAAAGGTGATTCATACACCACAAGGGGAAGAAAATACCATTTTGAATACATCTTACATTGGTTTCTGAATGTATTGAATGTACCTTTATTGATATATTATTGAATAACATAGGAAAATGTCATTGTCTTAATTATGAAAGTAATTATATTAAGGGAAAACAAGTGTAATGTTGAAGGAAGATTTTTATTTTATGCTACAGGGATATACGACGTGGTTTCATTTTTTGTTTTTTGTTTTTTGTTTTTTTTTTTAAATAACTGCCTCGTAGTTAACTGTGTCTACTGGAAAGAGAGGGAAAATCCTATTACTGACACTCATAAACCCCTATGTTTTTTTTCTTAGATTGATAGGGAAGTACGAGTGGTATTGAAAAATATCATGTTTGGTACAAGGTTTACAAAAATAATTCTAGTAAACTATGTTGCCCATCTATTCATATTTATGTTGAAATTGTAAAGAAAATCACTGTTCCAAAATACCACTTCCAATGTGGTATTTTGGGATAACTAGGCAAGTGAAAAAATGAGATGGACCAAATTGACCTCCTATCGTGTAAAGTCAATTTGTACAGATCTCTCGTGTTGCTTTTATAATTTATATCTATTATTTCATCAATATGTTACCTTCAACCAAACATAGGCTTAAGAAATTTGACTCAATTTTTTTGGTAATATTTTGGCGTATCAAACAACTTTTTTTTTCCATATTCCTACTAATTGTATTTCTGATAAAAAAAAATTATCCTTATATTAATGACTAGAAAGTAGCATATCCATGACCATGTGATATTTGGAATCTAGAGACTTTGGGCAGAGAGAAAATTTTGTGTTTCATAATATTTTTTCCCTTCTTTGCTATGCACTGTATTTTTTATAATGTTTGAACAAAGTGTTTCATAATCTCTCCCTAATGCTTTACACGCTTGCATTTCGTCAGCTAAGCCAAATGATTAGACTAGGTGCATGTTTGGATAGGCTTTTATTTCTAAAAAAGTTACTTTTTTAAAATAAAAGTCCTTTTAAAAATTTTTAATGTTTAGATAACAACTTTTTTAAAAAATAAAATTTAAAATAAAAGTTAAAATACTGTTTTTTTCATAGTCAATAGTTGATTGCTTTTTGAAAAAAAGATAATATAAATTTTTAAAATATAATTTTAACCTTATTCTATCATATCTATTTTATCTCTCCTTATCCCACAACCATGCTATTTTATCTCACCTTTATTGTAATTATATATATAAAAAGTGGTTTTTTTTATTTTAACATTCAAACAATTTTTTTATGTAAAAGTGATTTTCAGATCATACATCCAAACGTAAAATAACCTTACCTTTTAAAAAAAAAGTTATTTTAAAAAAAAGCAAGACATAAAAAGTCATTTTTTTTTAAAAGCTCATCCAAAACAGGCCCTAGGAACCACATGGATGAATCAAGAATACTAGGTTTTGAACTTAAACAGGCTAAATTTATTTTCTAAAAATAAAATCGAATCTAGTTATTAATTCATAGGCATTTTCTTATTTGTGTAACTAATGGTATTTATATTCCAAAAATATTACATTATTATTACATTTTTCTTGTTTGAAAAAAATAAATAGTGTCTATAAGATTTTTTTTTCTTGCTTTATTAATGAAAAGGAGTGAATGTAAATATAGTGTAATAAAAATAATTAAAAATAATATTATTCAATCTGAAATTTTATTGATGCACTTGGAGTTAACTTAGAATCGTACGTGCATATGTGCATGCATAAATCACTTTTTGATTTTTGATTTTAGGATATTACTGAGTTTAAAAGAGTCAAGAATATCCAAAGCTCACTACTTTGAAGTTATGGAGCAAGTTCAAAATTGTTAGGATGGCTAGAAGAGCAGTTGCGGCCTCTTGTTCGCGGGTAGTGTAACACTTGCCAACTCAATATTGTCTGCCATTCCTTTGTTTCATATGCAACATTCCCTCCACCCTATGTATATTTACGATTTTATTGAACATCTTCAGCTCCGGTTTATTTAGGGAGACATTGACTCTGTCAGTCATACGCATTTAATCTCTTGGGATCAGATTTGTCAACCTAAATTTCTTGGCGGTCTTGGTTTATTGATCTCTTTGGGTTCGGATCTTAATGGCCAAATATGGGCGTGGTTAAACTATAGTTACCCAAACCCAGGACTCTCACCTTTGGAAAAGCTTGGGTAAGGTTTGTTCGCCTTAAATCTCAATCCGACATTATCCTAACCCGCGAACACGAATTGTCACCCGGCAACTCCTGTTCTTAGGACATGTTTGGTGATATGTATAAGGTCTGATAGTATAAATTTATAATATAAGTTAAGACATTTTCAGTTATTTTTATGTGACCATCATGTAATATAAAATTATACATCAAAACCTCTTAATACATTAAAATAATATATAAACTCTTAATACATTAAAATGATATATAAACTTATAAAGTCCAGATGGGTAGGATAACTCTTGATAAGAGATTCATCTATTAAACTAATTCCCTACTTCTCATCTTTCTCTTCAGCTTCTACCCCTTCTTCATCCTCTTTCTTCCCCCATTCAGTTGTCTCCTTTCTTCAAGTCACAGGTCAAAAAAACTGGAATTCGACATCAACGGAGAAGAAAGCATACTTGTTTGCTCATTCTTCTTGCGAAAGTTATTGATCTCTCTTTATTTTCGGAATGGTATTCCCGCTGAGAAAAAGATTACCGGTTTTAAGAAGGGAGAGTGTTGAGCACTTTCCGTTTACCGGTTGGTCGCGGTTTGCCATCCAAACAACAATGGGATTTAAGGTGTACCAGACGGCAAAGCAGTAAGCATTATCACTGATGGCGTGAAAGCCAGCGGAGAACATGTCATTTTGTGAAATGAGAACATCTGGTTTCTCCACTGATAGGAATGGACCCTTGCATAGATCGTGGAGCACTGAACATGAAATGAGAAAAGAAGAAATTGAAGATAGGAACAGTAACGAAAACACCACACCCCTGAATTCCATGACAACTTTGAGAGGACTACGAATGGTGTGAATTCTGCAAATAAACAAGACCAGTGCCCTACCACTACCAGACGCAGAGCAAACAGATGGGGAAGACTAAAAAATTAAAATAATTATATAAATATATCAAAAAAAAATTGGTAACAAATTTTAATTTAAATAATCATAAATTGTATCCTAACTTTTTTTAAATTAATCAAAACATGTCTTAAATGACGTTGTGTCGCTTCAATTGTAATAATTATCAAAAAGTTAATATATTTTTTAGACATATAATTGACAAATTTTTATAAAAAATAATATCATATTACATATTTAAAAGAATTATATAAATTATTTATTAAAGGGTTTTTTTGTCAAAAAAATTATTTGTATTATATCTAGTACTATACATTGTATTACCAAACACTGAAATAGTATTATCTTATATAATACATTATTTTATATAATATCATACCAAATGTTGAATAATATTAAAATTTAATCAGACCATATATTATCAAATCTTATACTATCAAATCTTATCTTATCGTGTACAAGTCGTAGTTTCTCATCTGCGTCGTCCTTGTTAACTTCCTAGTTTCTTGGGCTTATTTGGCCCTCACCAATAAAATAAATAAATAAATAAACAACCAATAAATCTAACCCCTCAAATAAGTCAATGAAATTTAGTATTAAAATAAGTTGACCAACCTATTTCTTTACTTTCGAGACATATAAATTATAATAATAGGAAATGGTTATAGTTACTACCCATTTTTCTTATTACTTCTTACTATCAAATTTTAATCGTTGATTTTCATCAATCTAACGGTTATAAATTATTGCAAATTAATAATTAATTAATAAGTATGATACATTATAACCGTTAGATTGACGGAAATCAACGGTTAAGATTTGGTAATAAGAAGTAGTAAGAAAAATAAGTAGTAACTATAATCTCTTCCATAATAATAAACAAAAAATATTTTTATTAAAAATTAATAAATCAGTGCATCAATCCTAATCTATAGGCTATTTAATAAAATTAACAAAAAAAATATATATAATCATGATATATTATGTAAATAGAATACTCTAGCATGCGTAAAAAGTTATTTTATATATTCTATTTTATTTAATTAAATAAGCTTTTTAATATATATTTTTTTGGTGAAAAAAAATATATAGTTCACACTTAAAATCAGTGTTTAAAAACCCGGCCCGGCCATCGACTTGGGCGAGGTCAGAGGTCACGGGATCACAGATTTAATCGAGGAGTCACTAGGTCACTTCGTTGACCGGATTTTATATATTAAAAAAATATAAATATATATTCCATATGAAAAATTCAAAAAAAATCGAACCACCAATCATTAAACTTAACATAATTCAACCAATTACATCTACAAGTCAATATTAACAAGCTAATCAAAGTATAAAACTATCAAAGTATAAAACACATATTCCAATGGAGATAATGAAAAGGTATATCATCAAACTCAGGTCCTTCTTGTCTTTTTATGCACCTATAACAGTATGTGAAAGGAGGTCTCTTACCCAATAGAGAATAGTGGAGAAAAGGTGGCGACACGATAAATTAACAGTGGAGAGAGAAGAACCAGCACAGTGGAGGAAATCACCGAAACAGGGAGATTGGGTCTAAATCTGGGAGAGAAGATCAAAAGAGAAGAAGAAGAACAATTCAGATTTCAGATCTAGTTCCAAATCTAGGCAGCAACGAGTTTTCGTTTTGTTTTTTTATTACACATCAAACGACGTAATTTCGTGTATACTTTTTTAAAAAAATTGCTTTGACCCCTCTTACCTGGGAGTCACGGGTTCAATCAGGGGGTTAGAGGGGTCAACATGTAAGTAGAGTTTAACTACTAACCCGAACCCTCGGGCTTTGTTTGGGAGTTTGGAGAGAAAGGGAAGGAAGGGGCTCTAAGGTGGAGGGAGGGGAAGAAAGGAAAAGAAATTGAAGGGTATTCCATTCCCTTGTTTGGGAGTTAAAAAAATGGTAACGGAGAAAAATAGAGAGTTAATGAGATATTTTTACTATTTTACCCCATTTTTAAAATTAATATAGTTATTATATTTTAAAAATTAAATTAAATTTAAAATTTCTAACAAAATTATTTATGTACTTTTCACAATACTAAAAAATATCATATTTTCGACGAAATTTTTACATTGCAAACGACAAAAATTTCGTCACAAAATTATTTTTTGGTCGAAATACTTTTAATCGAAAAGCGATGGAGTTTTTTCTCCGATGAAAATTTTTACAAAAATAAATTTTTTATAAAAAATTTTGACGAAATTTAGTTTTCGTCAAATGTTTTGACGAAAATGATTTCTTCCATCAAATATTCTAAACGAAAAAAGAATTCCGTCAAATATTTTGACGTAATATTTTCCGTTCAAAATTTCGATGGAAATGTGTTATGACAAAAATTTTGACGAAAATTGTTTTGTTAAAAAATTTGAAGGAAATGTTTCATTCGAAACTTTCGACGATGTTTAGATTCTGCAAAGAATTTTGACAGAATATTTTTTTCGTCAAATTTTTTTATCAAAATACTTTTGCCAAAAATTTTTGCAGAAATATTTTCTGTCGAATTTTTTTTACAAAATGTGTTTCGTTGAAAATTTTGTTTCGATGGAAATGTGTTTTGTTAAAAATTTCAACGGGAATTTTTTTTTGTCAAAAACTTTAACAAAAATGTTTCCGTCGTAAAGTTTCAACGGAATTTAAATTCTGTAAAGAATTTTGATGAAATTTTTTTCCGTAAAAAACTTTCGATGAAAATGTGTTTCGTTGAAAATTTTGATGAAAATTTTTTTCGTCAAAAATTTCGATGAATATGTTTTTTTGCGAAATATTTTGACGAAATTTAGATTCCATAAAGAATTTTGACAAAAGAAATTTTCCGTCAAATTTTTTTACAGAAATGGTTTTAATCACAAATTTTGATGGAAATATTTTTTGAGGAAAATTTTGATGAAAATATTTTCCGTAAAAAATTTGGACGTAATTAATTTACGTCGAAACTTTTTGATGAAAATGTGTTTCGCCAAAATTTTGAACATAAATATTTTCGTTAAAAATTTTGACGGAATTTAGATTCTATCAATAATTTTGACTGGATTTTTTTCCGTAAAAAATTTATGTCAGCGGTTATGGCAAAACCTGGTTCCGTCTCTAATTTCGTCTTTAGTTTTCACGGAAATTTTTTGACGTATATGATTTTCATCAAAAATTTCATCATTGTTTTTGATGAAATATTTTTCGTTGATAAATTCTGTATGTATTTGAGACTTTTCTAATAATGTCACATTTAAAAATGATTCGCATTTATGTGGTTTTCACATTTTAATGCTAAGAATAAATAAGTAATTTTCAGTATTTTCCCTCTTAAACCCCTCAAATTGAAGGAACTTTAATTTTAAGAAGAATGAGGATTTAGTAAAAATCTCCAATTTCTTCCCTTCATCTTTTTAAACTCACAAACAGGGGAAGGGTTTACTAGAATCCTCATTTTTCTTTCCTTCTTCTCCTAAAATCAACTCTCAAACAAAGTCTCAGAAAAAAAGAGTCAGTAACTTGGAGGGATCGACCCCGACGTGGGGCGGGATTTTTAAACACTACTTAAAATTAGGCTACGTTGTGTTATCAAAAAAAAATTTAAAATTAGGCTACGTTGTAGACCGTTAAAGCAGCCCTAAACTTGGTTGTATGTTACTTTTTACTTATGGATATACGCATACAAATCCAAACAATTCCAACTTGCTAAATCAATATTCTGTGATTGAGGGTTTTTTTATTTTAGAGAGACTTGACTCAGAATCATTGCCCGAGCAAGGACATGATATGGAAATTTTGGTTATATGTCTGTGTCATGTCCTTTGCCTGATTTTTCTTTTGCTTAAATTTTATTTTATACACCAAACACGGTTAATTTAAATTGCAAAATAATTATTTATTCCGCAAAAAGTATGGCATTAACCCTTTAATTCTAAAATAATTTAACTTTGATTGACGAAATTTATAAAATTTATCTGGGACAGAATGAATGAACTTGTCTTGTCTCTGTGATGGCAAAAAGATAGCTTCACCTTAAATTATTATAACCTAAAGTCTATATTCTTGGGCCGAACTGATTCTTTTCTTTAGCATTATCCGCAGTCTTTTTCACTTTTTCATTTCCATTATGGCTCTATCTTGAAGGCCTTTTAATATCTTCAAATTCTGCGGTGGTCCGTCAAATATATCTGCTTTTCTTTTTTTTATATATATGAAAATTATTTTCTCATATTATGAGGCATTTAAATCTGTGCTATCTTTTTTTTATTTTTTATTTTTTTAACAAGTGGTGAGACCTACCACTTGTTGTGTCTATAACATGAGAGATGGTATCTCATGTAACATGAAAAAAAAATTCCTATATATATTGGTGGTAATTAAACACAATAACACACAACTTAATATAACTTATCCTGTTATCAAAAAAAAAAAAATATAACTTATCCAAATTCCTTATCACTAGATCAATCTTAGTGGTTTATATGTTTTCTTTTCTAATCTTAACGCTAATCAGTACAAGTTTAGTCTTGCCGCAACATTGAAATCTATGTGATCAATTTATGGTTTTATGTCAAGTAGCAGAATGAGACTATCCTGGATAAGAAATTGTCTGCGCTCAATTTTGCTATCCTGATAAAAAGTCAATGAACCGGATATTAATAACTTAATTATAAGCCAAGTTCATCAAAAGTGGCAACCACGATTTTCAATTTTGCTCGTGATCACTTTAGTGAAATCACCCTTAAAGGCTAAACTTCATATTCCTGAATAAGTGATGAAGAATCTAATGGATAAGTATTTACCCTTGGTGAAAATGACTTATATTATTTCCTTGCAAGTAACAGTAATTTGTATTAGTTTTTTGTAATTTTTTATCGATAAAAAATAAAGGGATAAGTTATATTTATAAAAAAAAAATTATTTATAAACTCTTACAAATCATACAATGTATTTTTGAAAATGTATTCCTAATTGAGTCTATTCCTAAAAATACATAGTTGAGTTTGTAACAATTTATAAACAAAAGAGTTTGTAAATATAACTTTTTTCAAAAATAAATTGAAAAGTGACATTTAAATGGGCATGACCATATGGTTGGTCTATATGGTGTATCAGGGAGACACACAAAAATGGGCACCATAATATGCTGTAACCACCTCTTGTATGCATTGATATCCTCCATATAAATGAGGACAAAGCCTCCGGCAGGGAATCATTACTGTCTTCTACACAAAATAAACACACCGAACAAGAAATCTGAAGTCTGAACATAAAAGCATTTATTTAGTGTAGGGTATGGCCCCCAGCTCATGGAACGGTAAGTCGCCAGCATAGAATCCTAGGGCAAAAGTTTGGCTAGTTTGAAAGTGGAAACTTGGAATTGGAGTTCACTTTCTCTAAATAATGATCTCTCACCAAACAGTCAGAAAGATACAACAGCACCAGTATCTACCAGAGGAACCAAAAAACTACCATTTAGAGCAGTTGTTGAAATAACGTAGATCCAGTAAAATATTAGGTAGTACCAAACTTTGTACCGAAAGGCAAAGGAACTATTAATCTATCCCAGAGCATTAAATTTATCAAGTTAAAAGCCTCTACCTCATCCTCCCTCAGTTCCATTATCCTTTAATTGCCTTTTTCAGTTGTCATTATAACCTTCTAATTTCAACATCAAGGCAATGCAAGCTAATTAATTAATCCACAATGTATTGGCATTAATTAGAATTAGCACCACCTGTGATTGTGATATTTACCGACTGATTAGTGAGAAAACTTTTGAGTGTGACATAACATATATTGAGGGTTAGTTTGTCCTTAATCAAGTTATTGGGAACATGGTCAAGCCGACCAATGCAGAGAGACATACATGCACAAGAAGCGACATATTCGCGATGTTTTTAGTCAGAGAATTGCCAAAAGAGACTAAATAGCCCCTCTTAAGGTCATAATGCTAATCTTTATGCTTAAGGACTAGTTCGATCCTGAAGTGGATGATGACAAGATAGCAAGCATCACGCGTGACTGGTATTTTACCTGATTCCCATTAATCAGTACCTCCCAATGGATAACTTAAAGTAAATAAAATTCTAAATTAAAAAAAAAAAGGACTGTGATAGGTTAGAAACTAAAAAAGGAATTTTAATTTGGTTATATGCCTTATCCTAAGAGTGTTTGCGGTTTGGATTGGATCGATTTTGGAAGCAAAAATCATCTGCTCCAATTCCTTCGGTTTGATCATGTAATCATCCATTCGGTTTGAATTTTTTTTTCAAATCTGATCCGATCCAATCCAATTTTTTTCGATTTGGATTGGATCAGTTTTTGATTTTTTGAAAATCCCAAAATTTATTTCATGATTATTGTGCAAATAACATCTTTGTATATATTGGCTTTGTAATTATTATTATTTTAAATACAAAAGTATCAGTAAACGATAATATAGTTTTTTTGGGCAATGAGATATGAAGCTCTACATATATAGATGAAATTTTGTTGATAAGATGTCACTAGATTTTCTTCCTGGGTTTAGTTGATGGATTAATGGGTCTTAGGTTTAGAAATTTTTGGCTATGATTGGGGAAAGACCCAAGTAGATAGAGGAAAATTAATATATTGGATCGGTTTTCATCTACCAATCTGAAAATCGAACCAATCCAATTAAAATTTGCGGGTTTTTTTTTCGGTTTTTTTTATTTTTCAGTTTATTTGGTTATCGATTTTTCGGTTCGGTCATCACGATTTGAATCGATTTGGATCGGTTATTGAACACCCTTACCTTATCCCCATTTTACTTTAGATCTAACTATAACCTATAATACAAGTACATGGGATTGATATACTGGGATAAACGTTCTTCGAGGAAATGAACTTTCTATATCTTCTCAGAGGGAAGGGATCTCCTACAAAAGAAAAACTCTTTACTTAATTAAATTTTGCTTGCTTCGTTTATGAGCAAATGCTCTATTTAAATACACAAGGGATTCTAGAAGTATCTAAAGAAATAACAAAATACAAAATAACAAACTCCCTAATTTCCCCCAGTTGTCTAGCAACATATTAATTACTCATTTGTATGATTCCACACCCTTTAACAAACACATTATCCTCAAGGTAGATAGGTAAACTTACCAAAATTCTGCATGTAAACACACCAAGCAAACACACATATAAGCAAGTGAATGGTGGAAACCAAAATAAATTCAGTAAGGCCATAACAAGAGTATGTTATTTGCTCTCCACCAATGACAAAGTTCCAAAATCCAATAGATATTGAGCCTTTTAACAATATATCAAAACTAACAATAATCATTAAAATATCTAAATCTATAATTCACAGCAATTATCATAGCACTCTTGTCCTTAATCCAAAATAATGAACAATGGAGTTTCACTACTAGAAAAAACTTGTATAGCGACGGAATTGCTATGGAAATTCCGTCGCTAATTTCATCCTCGCTACTACTTTTCGTCACAAATTCCCTCGCAAACGATTTTGCGAGGAAATTTGCGACGGAAAGTAGTATAGAGGATGAAATTAGCGACAAAATTTTCATAGCAATTCCGTCGCTATAGAGATTTTTTCTAGTAGTGTTTGTTAAGAACCATTTGGGCAATTCTTGTTACACGGTTTTTCACCTTCAACACCATCAATGACGGTGCTCTGGACATTTACAAACACTTCTAGCATATGTAGTATTGACATGAACCCAAATTTTATTGGCCTTTGCAATTTTTGAATAATGAAAAAACCCATATCAAGAGTATATGAATAGGCAAGGAATCTAGGACTACATAGATGGTTACTAAATATCATCAAAAAAAAAAAATCAATTCCAACATCAACATGCCACAAATCTTAGTTGTTTGGTGGACTGAAACATCATATGCTCAAAATTTCTACCCCGAGATCCCATAAATAATTCCAAACAGCAACCATTCTCAGAGACATTTTATCAAACTTTCAGTGCAATGGCTTGAAACTGCTCTATGCAAACAACAAATGTGCTATTACTGTCAGCCCAGTCAAATAAAACAAAGAGTGTGAACAATGAAGTCACATACAATGGGTGGAAACTGGTTGGTCGAAAGTGAGATTGAATGACGACGGGGTTGAGCATGCATGTGAATGGAACGATGATCTGAGAAGAACCACATTTTAGATCTTTAAACCCAGATGTTGGATCTGGAGAAATGATGTGCATCTGGTTGTCCATATCTGGGTTAGCGACGAGGGACTTTAGTGATGCAGTGAAGTTATTTTCGGAGGCCTTGTGAAGCTTGCTCATGACCGGAATAATGTCTACAGTAAAACTAGAGCTTGTGTGTCTCAAAACCGGTGTTGCTTCTAAAGGAGCATAGTAGATCGGGTGGACATATCTGGGTTATGAACGTGAAATTTCGATGAAGAAGCAAAGGCGTTAATATCTGGCTTCGCGAAAGAAAACTCTGAAGAAATTAGGTTGGGATTATTTACGAGTGGGGAATCTGCGAGGTGGGCGGAGGAAGTTGAATTTGAGGTGGGTTTGATCAGATATGGTTTACCCACATAATACTCTGGTGAAGGGATAAAGAGTCAAGATCTGGCAGTCCAAGGTAAATGTCGGAGGAACTGAGTTGTGGTCGGTTGTGAGTAAGGTTAAGTCTGATGCGGGTTGAGTAGATGACGTTGTGGAGGTTGTGGTTTTGGATTAAGTACTGAAAAGTGTTTGAATTATTAATTGCATTTGTGTACGCATTTGTTGCTGGCTTTCTAATATTTGATTCTACATAGCTTGATACTTCTCATATTTGTGGTATGGTTGGAAGGAGCCAACCATTATTCAGCTCTCAATCAAAACACCAATTGATACAAACCAGGATAAACGTTCTTCGAGGGAACAAACCTCTTATACGGTTATACCTTTTTCAAGGGAGGGACCTCCTACAAGAGAAAAACTCTTTACTTAATTGAATTTTGCTTGCTTCATTTATGAGCAAATGCTCTATTTAAATACCCAAGGGGTTCTAGAAGTATCTAAAAAGGAATAACAAAATACAAAAAAATAAAATAACAAACTTCCTAATTTTCCTCACTTGTCTAGCAACATACTAATTACCCATTTGTATCAGGGACAATTAGAGCTCCATATAATGCCAATAAACAAATCTATTCATAAATGAAATAATTAAGCAACTTGGTTTTTTGGATTTAATTTTTGCTTATCATCAGGCCAATACAAATTAAGCCTAATCATACATGGCTAAGTTTGGTCAAGTTGGAGAAGTATGATGTTGTTTCTTGCAAGTACAATGACTCTTGATCTTCTAGCGAGATGATATCCCAAGTTTTAGATGATGTGCTTTAAATTAGATGATTTGATTGGAACCTAATAGGGTAGGTACTTGCATGAAATTCTTATGTTCAAGTCAGTATTTTAATGAATAAGTATTGTATGCATGAGAAAGATGATCATACTAGGTATTTGCCTCTATATTTATAGTGTGCGGCATGACCTACTTGTAGGTTCATTTGACCACCTTTGTATGACAGTTTGGTTGATATGCCTTATGATTGGATTATTTATGAGGTCTTTAGATCTCTCTTTTCACTTTGTGATGTCTCACGATATATAATTTAAGGCTTGGCTTGAAGCTTGTTGATATGCATCTAGCATATGATGCTTTCTAAGCTAAAAGAAGCAAGGAATTAATCATAAATGAGCGAAAATGGTTTATAAATGTTAGAAATATTGATTATTCCTTCTCAGTCATTTTCTCACTCCTTTTATACATTTTGATAGCAGGAAGTACCAGAAAGAAGTGAAAAGAGGAAAGTCAAAATTGCAAAGTCCCGCGCAATCCGTGCGGTAACTGGGGTGATCCGCACCATAAGACCAATTACTTACTATTTTTCCGCGCGATCTGCGCGAATTTGGCATTGTACGCGCTAATCTGGCGCGGTACGCGCGGGCGTCTTTTATAATTATTAATTTGATGCGAATTGCACTGGATGAGGCCCAATTTGAGGGTAATTTTGGAAGATCTCTTCCTAACCCTAAAAAGGGAGATCAGAAAGAAGGGGAGGCCACTAGGAGGAAGGAGAAGAAAATAACAAAAGAGAGAGAGTGTGAGAATTCTTGGGGAGTTCTTGGAGCTTTTGAAGAATCTCAAGATCAAGATTGAGGATCGTCATCCTATTCTTCATCATTAGGTTCTGAATTTTAGTTTCTTTTACATTGAATTCGTCAGACATGAATATGTCTGGCTAGTTTCTATTATTGTGGTAAGGGTCACAACTCCTAATGTGAACCCCTTGTAGTTTGGTTGAATTTATGTTTATTTATTTAGATTGAGTTTTATTTTACCTTGTTCTTCATCTTATAATTCTTCTAGAACCGATCAATCTATTAGGATTGCGAGGGTTAGGGTTTTCAATAGGGATATTGGGATTCTAATTCCTGACAAAAGGTAAGATAATTGTTCATATATGCACTAGGGTTAGGCTACATGAACCGCAAGCGTTAAAGATTCACTGATTCTAAGGCTTAACTTGAAAATGGATTTCTAAGGGATTAGGATTCTAATAGAGTTAATAAGGTTAAAGTCATTAAGGAATTAGGACTTAACCAATTAAATAAAAGATAGTGAGTAGTTTGATCAATTGAATAATTAAATGTAAACGTTAATCCAAGTTACAAGGTGGGGATCATAAAGGTGTTTGTTTCTCTTTACCGCAATATTTTCTCAATCATTAATATTGTGTTCTTGAGTTTAAAAAGAATCTTGAAAACTGTCTTTACTTTCTTAATTTGTTCTTGTTTTTCACAAACACCAATTGTTCTCTAAAATGATTTTGTCAATCCAACAAGAAAATAATAGTTATAATAAATTTGGTGCTTCGATTCTCGTGGAAACGATACTCTACTTATCACTTATTACTTGGGATGATCGGTACACTTGCCAAATTCACAATTGTCCATATCATTCTGTCATTGACTAAGTGAGTTGGTGATCAGTTCTAAGTTATTGAAGTAATTACGTAAAATGGTGTGTACGTGGATCATACGCTTTCTTACTAGTAAGTAATGCCTTTGGACTTGATCTTGTGATTGGCCTTTGCTTTAGAGCCTGTTTGGATCCTCTCTTTTTTAAGCTAGAAGCTACTTATAAGATAAAGCTAAAAAAAAGAGCTTACAAAAAAAAGCTAGAAGCTGTTTGGTAATTACATAAAAAGTTTAGCTTAAAAGTTACTTAAAAGCACATATTTCAATAAAATTATATCTCTCTATATCTTTATAGCTTTTATTTTAAAAAAAAAACACACAATTCAAGAAAAACATATAAGAGCTTAAAAACAGCTCCTCCTAAGAGCTTTTAACTTTTAGCTTTTTTCTTTATTATAAAAAAAGAGCTTTTCAATTATAAGAGTTTTTCTCAAGATCTGTTTGGCCTAGCTTATGCTTATAAGTAGCTTCTAGCTTACAAAAGAGTATCCAAACAGGCACTTTGTCTGATGGATTTGTAATAGTCTTTCGGGCCTTATTATTGGTTTTGATTAGCTTAACAATTTATGCTATTTATATATATACATATATATAATATGATTCTTTGACACCGATTTCAAACTTGGAAATTTGACACAAAATCCTAACTATTGATTTCCTCCAATCAACAGTTATCATTTATCGTAAATTAATAATTAATTAATAAGTTTGATTGGCGGAAATCAACAGTTAAGATTTGATGTCAAATTTCAAAATTTGACACCGATATCAAATGATCATGCCCTTATATATATAGAGAGATAGAGAAATCGTCTTTAAAATTATAAAACTCATATAATATTTGTTCTTTTTTTATCAAATTGAGATAAAAAAAATTAATATAATACGAATTTTACAAATTTAGATACTAAACTAATATACTATTTACTCATAAAATATAATTCAAGAAGTGAGGTCCTACCTTATGCCATTTCAATAGGACAAGCATCACGTTTAAAAAAAGGTTCGATGAATGCCTCCCTACCAACCAAAAATAACTTACACATGGAAATGACTCATGAATAACATGGAAATGACTCATGAATACAGAAGATGACCAAGAAAAGCGGATTTGCCCGCTTGACAACCTTAAGGCGGTTTGTTTCACTCTTCTTTATTATCATTTAGTGACTATTTGTGTGTAGCAATGATGTAACTCATGAATAAGCAGAAGGAAAGGCAACAAGACTATATATCCCAACTTGTGTTTAAATAAAGTGTTTGAAATTAAGAGTTAAAAAATTGTGATTTAGAATTCCAATTTTTCTTAGGCGAAGAAAAATAGGTTAGAATAATTATGGTATACCAAAGAAAAAGCCAACAAAGTAAATGTACTTAATAAATGAGAGAAAGAAATTTTGAAAGAAAAGGCATTGTATCTTTCGGCACAAATCAGCAGGCACACCACCTTTGCAGATGTTGTCTGCTTACCAAACCCTTTCCAAGCCAATGCTACCAAACCCTTTCTCACCTGAAAATATTGCATGGGGCATGTCATTTCATTTCGGAAAATGCTTAGTGTAAATCTACATTTCACTACTTTATAAATATGAAAAACTATTTATCGTATTTGTATGTTTGTACAAATCACAGCTCTAATTTATAAATTGAAACTATAGGAACAATTAATTAAAAAAGTTATTTAAAAAGAGATTGAGAAAGAGTTCAATTAGTTTTCATGTCAAATAAGCCTCTCGATTATTTTTCCTTTGCAACCTAACTGTGTTATAACAAGAGAAGGTTGTTTGTGGATAATACGGACAATAGCTTTTACATATATATATATATATATATATATATATATATATATATATATATATATATATATATATATATCATAAAAGTTGTTTTCATATATATATATATATATCATAAAATTTGTTTTCATATATTTTGGTTAAGTGTTTGATCTTTAGAAAAGCTGTTAATTATTTTTTAACACTAAATATATTTATTTATTTTTAAAATATTTCATACTTTTTATTCTTATTTTTTTGGGTGGGATTATTTTTAATTCTTGATTTTTTCACAATTTGGACAAAAAAAAAATACTTTTTAATTCTCCCACAAATTACACTTTAAAATATTTCATGTTTATTTTGAAAAGTTTGCATGTGTTTGGTAACACTTAATTTATTTAATTTTGTCAATAACAACAATTTTTGTAACAGCCAAATGTAATATATATATATATATATATGGAAAATACTACTCTCATTTTATATGAGATAGTTATCTCATTTTCTCTCACTTCAAAAATCGAATCTTTTTCCTTTTTTTGCTTTTTAATAGTGGGCTCCACTTAAACTCTCTATATAACATAAGAGAACTACTTTCATGTAACATAAGATTAATATTCTCCTATTTATATATATATACATTACTGTTCATGGGCGCAAAAAAAGCCTTGACGACACCCATTTTGGCACTTTTAATTAAATTGATGCAAGATACGCCAAAATCAGTAAAACGGTGCAAGATACGCCTGAAAACTAAAAACAGTGTAATTTTAATGCTGCTATTCGAAGCAGCATTAGAATTAAAGGGTTTGTTTTTTCTGTAGTTACTGTAGATAAGTTATCTACAGTAAGCTCAATATAACGTCGTTTTGGGGCAGAAATCATGGTGTTTTTGTAATTTTATTTTATTTCAGGTTATAATAGTCTTTATGTTTATAATCTTTTAAGATTTCAATATCAAAACGACGCCATTTTAGGAATAAATGCAGATAACTTATTTGCAGTAACTGCAGAAATATTTTTCCCAAAATTAAATAAATAAATATAATAATAATAATAATAAGGAAAACAACAAAATAAATAAATAAATAATAAAATAAATAAAAAAATATATGTAATAAATAAATATTATAGATAAACATACAACCCTATGAAACATATATGATTTTTAGCTAGAAGTTATATTTTTATTTGAAAAAGTAGCGATTACGTAATTTGAAACAGAGGGAAAGCAAAGGAAGAAAAACATAAAAATGAAAATAGAAAAGAAATAGAGGGAGAGGAGAAAAGAAAGAGAAATAGAGAGTAAGAGGGAAACAAAGAAACAAAGGTGGAGAAGAAAGAAAGAAACAGAGAGAAAAAGCAGTGAGAGAGAGACGAAACTAAGAAAGGAAAAATCGAAGAAGAGAGGAAGGAGAAAGAAAAAAAAGGGAAAGAAAATAGATGGGAAAAGTAATATTGGATGTAAAACTTCATTCTCTTATGTTTATTTCTTTGATATTTAGAGCTGGTATTTTAGAATTATTTCTTAAAAACTGAGAAAGTACCGTTACTTTATCCAAATATTATCTTATGAATCTTTTCTACTCTTTTGATTTATTTGCTATCTTTTATTTTGTGGATTTCATTTATTTATTATTTTACTCCTTTTCAAAGATTGATTATCAAATTAAGGAATTATTTGATATCAAATAACTACTAAAAGAATATGTAAATTTTAACTGATGAAGACTATTGTGAACTGTCCCACAAGGGGATCATGCAGTTATAGGGTAAGGGACACATTATCATGGCTTGAGCTCGGCAACAACATAACTTTTCACATGCAAGAGACCCACAGAATTGGGAATTTAATTAGCTTCAGTTAAATATTACATGGTCTTTTATATGCAAAAACCCATCAAGGTTTGGGTATATATTTATTGAGAACCCACAAAGGTCTGGGATTATAATTATTATTTATGATATCAATTTATTATTATAAATTTTTTTGAGAGAATGGTTGGATTGGTTATAGTTAGAAAATCTCAATATTACTGTGATTTATCTCACGCGTGTTTGATTTTATGTGACCTTTTTAGAAAGTAAGCATGCTAGTAAGTGTAGCTTTGGAGTAAGATAAAACACTATGGATAGAGACTTTGAAGATTGTACAGAGTTCAGTAGAGCAACTGATAGAATTAAAAATATTTCTTTTCAATTTAGATTATGATGTACTTCAGATGTAATATTGAACTTGACTTTGTATAATCAAATTTTAAGAATATTTTTAATTTAATTTTATTATTACGTTGCGCTTAATATTATGCAATGTTAACAACATGTACGTAATAGGGTGTTACAATTTTGTGATAAAATCCATTTTGGATAATTTCTAACATGTTCGATATAAATGTGGAACGCTAATTATAAACATTGATAATTATGCTGAAAAGTTTTTTTTTAAGTTTTACTTTAACATTTTACTTATAATCATTGTGAGTCTTTTACAACTATTAGCATTTCTACCAAGTTCACCCTAAAACATCAAATGTTATATAATTTAAACAAATTATATCATACCCTTTTTAGTATTGTAATATATAAAAAGGAAATATTATTCTCCTGTAGCAGGAGACAACTTGTCTTTTATTGTTGAGATAAATGATATGTGGGACCCACATGGTGCAATTTTTGATGTGTCTACTGCAGATGATATGTCTCTCCTGTTAATGGTGGTAGTACAAAATATGTGTTGTTGGTTACGAAGATATCAAAAATCACAAAATTGCATGAAATAAGAGAAAATCAGAATATAATTTGCAAGTATGAAAATTATAGAAAATCACACCTAAGCTCAATATTGAATACTGTGTCCTTAAGGCAATTTTTTCCCTAGAACAGTGCCTAAAATTCGTGGACAAATGTATCTCAAGATAGAACAAGTTACCTTTATTTTGATGGTGGCACAACAGAAGAAACAACACTAGCGGACACAAGGAATGCCTAAGGTTAGTGGACAAATGTCTTCTAGGATAGAACGAGTTACCTTTGTTTCAACGGTGGCACAACCAAAAGAAACAACACTGGCGAACACAACGAACATTGATCAATCGCAGACAAAGGCAATATGTGAGGATAAGTCTTGACAAAGTTTTGGTAAGAAATGCAAAAATTTGTGTTTGAGTTTACACTTTACAGAACACTAGTATTTATAAGAGAAGAACGAGTATAGGAGAAGAAGCGCGACTTTTCAAAAAAAAAAAAGACGTGACTGTTTGAAAATGAAAAGGCACAACTATTCAAAAATGAAAAGACACGACTCTTCCTACTTCTTATTCATAACCATTTATACAACAATCGCCCAAATGAGTAAGATGTTTATACTCTTAGATCATTTACATCTCGAGCTAGGTATAACCTGAGACTGATCAATGAGCAACAATTGCATTGGGATTGGTGGACGCAATGCCTTATAATCATCTCTAGTTAGACCTATCAGATTTACTCGGTCAATCGGTGCAAAATCGCTCGAGTGTAAACCAAGATAATAGAAACACACAATTGCTCCTCGATTGTGGTTGGTTCTCTATTTGAGTCTTTTTTGGCCATGGACACCTCCTGGTTCTACGGGTGCATTAGAGAATACAACTTTGTTATATTCTCACAGAAGCGACCCTCACTTCACGCTCATATAGGTGATTTCGAAAGATGCATCCCAACCTACACCGTCTGAACACATCAGAATCAGAAATCATTAAAAGCCTACTTGCTTACCTTTTACTTATGCACTACCATGTCCAGTAAGGAGTATGAGTTTTGAGATAACTCCACAATGCTTATCCGCCAATCGTCACTTGATTTTCTCTTTGAATCTAGTTCATGAGATCTCCACTCTTCTAGGTAGAGTGTCCGCAATGATCAACATTTTAATGGCCTTAAACTCATTCATTTCGACAAACTATACTTAAACTTTCTAGTTGCATTTTTGGTTAATGGATCCGCTATATTTTCTTTTGGCTTCACATAGTCAATTGCAATTATTCCACTAGAGAGCAATTGCCTTACTATATCATATCTTCGACGAATATGTTGAGACTTACCATTGTACATAACATTCCTTGCTCATCCAAGTGCAATTTGACTATCACAATATATGCACACAGATGGCACTAGCTTAGGCCATCTCGGAATATCCTTAAGAAGTTACGTAGCCATTCATCTTTTTCACTGACATTGTCTAAGGCAATAAATTCAGCTTATATGGTCGACTTTTCTATACAAGTCTGTTTGAATGATTTCCAAGAAACGGCACCCCCACCCAAGTGTGTACACATAAACACTTGTGGATCTGGTGTCACTAGAGTCGGTGATCCAATTTGCATCACTGTATCCTTTCAACACTGCAGGGTACTTCGAGTAATGCAGAGCATGGTTTTGAGTAAGCTTCAAGTATCCCAAGACCCTTCTCATTGCTTTCCAATGATACTCACTTGAGTTGCTTTTATAACGACTTAGCACGCTTACTGCAAATGCTATGTCCAGTCTACTGCAGTTCATGACATACATTATACTACCTAGAATGCTAACATACTCCTTTTGACTTACAGCTGGACCAATATACTTATGGAAATGCATACTTGCATCTACTAGAGTCTTGAGTCTTAACTAATGGAATTTCTTGATTCTTGACTTTTTCAACAATACTGATAGTGTAATGAGACTGAGATAGTGTCAGTCCATTAGTTGTTATACAGATTTTAATTCCAAGAATAACATCTGCAACTCCCATATCCTTTATATCAAACCTACTGGTCACCATACGTTTGGTAGCCGTTATCATTTCTATATCGCTACCAATAATCAACATGTCATCAACATATAGGCACACAATGGCAAACCATGTTTGATATTTTTGACATAAACACACTTGTCACATTCATTAATTTTGAATCTATTTGATAATATTACTTTATCGAACTTCGCAAGCCACTGTTTCGGGGCTTGTTTCAAGCCATGTAAAGATTTAATCAGCTTATATACTTTCTGTTCTTGACCTGGGACAATAAACCTTTCGAGTTGTTCCAAATAAATTTCTTCTTTTAATCACCATTTAAGAAGATTGTCTTCACATCCATTTGATGTATCTCTAACCCATTCAGAGCTGCTATACCAATTAACATCTTTATTGACTATTAACTTTATACTTATCAAAATAAATATAAAAATAATCCAGCCATTCCTGTTGCTTGTAGCCTTTGGCTACAAGTCTAGCTTTATACTTATTAATAGTGCCATCTGTCTTCATCTTCTTTATTGAAAATCCACTTGCTTCCTAGCGGCTTATTGCTAGGTGGAAGATCCACCATTTCCCATGTGTGGTTAGACAGGATGTAATTTATTTCATTATTGATCACTTCTTCCCAAAATGGTGCTTCCGAGGAAGCCATGGCCTCTTTAAATGTTCGGGGCTCATCTTCTAACATATATATTGATATATATGGTCCAAAATATGTTGCAGTCCTTTGTCTTTTATTATGTCTAGGTCTTTCCTCTTCAGTTGGAACATCACTAGTCGCAGTATCCTGAGATTTCTTATCATTACTATCATCATTATTATTTCCCCCACATACCATGTTATACAAAAAGATGTTTTCAAAAAATGTGACATCCCTTGATTCTATAATCGTATTAACATGGATTTATGAGCAAGGAACCAATATGCATTACTATTAAAAGCATATCCTATGAAAACACAATGCACGATTTTAGGTCCGATTTTAACCCTTTTGGTTTTAGGGACCGCAACCTTAGCAAAAAAAAAACACTTTTAAGTGACTGAGGGAAGGTTTCCATCATTTCCATGCCTCGTAAGGATCTTATTTGTCTTGTTGTGAGGCATTCTATTTCGTATAAAATTAGTTGTTAGTATGGCTTCTTACCATATATTTTGTGGTAAATCGGAAGTAATCAACATAGCATTCATCATTTCTTTTAACGTCTGATGTTTTTACTTGCTTATTGCATTCTGATATTCTATTATTGCATACAATTTGTGATTTTTGATATCTTTATAACCAACAACACAAATTTTGCATTACCACCATTAATAATCTTAAGGAAAATTTGCTCTCTTAACAATGCCTAAGGTTAGTGGACAAATGCCTTTGAAGAGATAATGTGTTACCTTTGTTTTGACGGTGGCACAACCAGAAGAAACAACACTGGCGGACACAACGAACGCTGATCAATCGCAGACAAAGGCAATATGGGAGGATTAGTCTTGACAGAGTTTTGGTAAGGTATCCGAAATATTTGTGTTTGAGTTTACAGAACACTGGTATTTATAAGAGATGAACGGTTATATGAGAAGAGGCGCGACTTTTCAGAAACGAAGAGACGTGGCTGTTTGAAAACGAAGAAGCGCAACTATTCGCAAATGAAGAGACACGACTGTTTGAAAATGAAAAGACGCAACTCTTCCAACTTCTTATTCTTAACCATTTATACAACATCTCCAGCAACATGAAAGACAAATGAAAAAAAAAAATCACCAAAAAAAAGATTTTTATATACAATCCAAATAATATATATTATCTTAAAATAAAATTTTAATCAATACATCTAAATATCAAATTTATTTTATCATAATTAATTTTTTTAAAATATTGATTATAGATCTATAATTATTAAATATATGATTATTGAAGCATTTTTTTTATAATCCAAATAAAACGTGTATTCTTAAAATTGATTTTCAATTAAGACATCTAAATAAGAGAATGATATCATACTTGATTTTTAAAAAAAAAATCAAAAATTGATTTTAAATATATTAAGTAAAATCTCTTTTGTGTCCCTAACAAGAAATATGGTCTCTCTTTCGTCCCTTACAAAAAAAAGTCAACTTTTGTTCTCTCTACAATTTCAGTTCTTTGAAAATATGGTCCTTCAGAAATTTAATGAAGATCCAATTTAGTCTCTAAAAAAGGATTAATATAAGTTTTTTTTGTAAAGAACGAAAGTGAGTATCATATTTTTTAGGCATGGGTGTCAATATGGGTTGACACGACACGAATTTGACACGACACAAATTCGACACGACACGAATACATCAACACGAACACGACACGAATTTTCATTCGTATCAAAATCTTCAACACTGACATGACACGAATTTTTTGCGGGTTGACACGACACGACACGAATAACACGCAAAATAGGGGACAAAACGGTAATTAACAAAAAAATTTAAAAAATAGATCAAAAATAAAATAAAAAAATAATAATAAAAAAATAATAATAAAAAAATAAAAAAATAAAAAAATAATAATTAAAAATAATACGGGTCGACACGAACACGAATTCATAAACACGAACACGACACGAATTTTTTGCGTGTCATTTTTTCCAATACGAACACGACACGAATTTTTTTACGGGTCGACCCGCGTGTCAAAACCCATATTGACACCCCTAGGCATATGTGATACGGAAGCATTACCCGCTACAACCCAATTCGTTGTGCCCATTTATAATCTTTTAAAATTGTCTTATACACGTACAAAAAAATGAGTGAAATTTATTATTTATTTTTTAATGGTTCCACCAATGGCAGAGTCACATACAAGCTGGGAGTGCACGAGCCCGGGCTAAATTATAACAAATTTTATTTATTATAAATAATTATATAATTAATTATAATTTGACCGGATTAAATTATAATTTGGTCCTATTTAAAAAATTACAGTATATTTGGTGAGAGATTTAAGTAAGTTATATTAGGTCATGTGTTCAATTTTCAATTATACCTAAAAAGAAAATTAAAATTTGTGCTTTCTATGGAATTGTATTGTCCTTTGTGCCTACATGACTTCTGCAAAGGCTGTGTCGGGTTTCGGAAATTTTTTGGTTAGAAACCACCACGTTTCCAAAACCTATTGTTGAGATCAAATTTGCGCATTCCGTACTGTATTTTTGTGAAAATTAGCAAGATACCAAATTTGTATTACTCATTTGATTTAGTGTACGAATCTTTAATATTGACAAACTCAGAATCATAAGGGTGTCTTTATATAATAATAAAAAGTCATAATTTATAATAAAATGAATTTTTGCATTTTCCACCATTAGGTGCATTTGTTAGACTGGATCTTTTTATGTCTGATGGCAATTTGGGTACATCATGTTAAGTTCGTGATCAGAATTTACTGCCATAGTATATAGCAGATATTTTGAAGACCTTGTTTTTGGTTAATTTGCTTGGTCATGTCCTATCAATGTTATTTTCATTTATATGATATATGTTACTTATTTTGCTATTGCTTATAAATATAAGAGAAATGTTATATTTATAAATATTTTGTTTACAAACTTTTACAAACTACATTATATAATCTCAGAAGTACATTAGGTTATACTATATACTTCCGGTAATACATAATATATTTTACAAAAATTTATAAAAAAAATTTATAGACATAACCTTTCCCGAAATATAATGAGTAATTAAATATTAAAAGGCATGATGCAACTTGTTCAATTTTTGTCGTAAGTACCTGCAATGCCCGTTCTTGTGTCGATAAAAAAAAAGTAGTTCAGTTAGTGCAAGGGAACTAAACCAGTAAGGGTAAGAGTATGTGTTCGATCCTCCCTAGTATCGACTTTGAAAGGAATTTAAAATTTTAATCTAGGGATCTGTTCCGAATCGAACTAATCGCGAAGCGATAAACTGATTGGAATAAAAAAAACTTTCAGTTGTGCATATCCCTTTTTCGGGTTTAAAGCTTTAATTTCAAAATTCGTCTCAAATCAAATTAATCGCGAAACGAAGAATTGATTGTAATAGAAAAAGCTTTCAGTTGTGCATATCTCCTTCCACTGTGTCACTTGTGCGTATCTCTTATTAACTCGTGCAATTGTAAGTTGGTCAAAATGATAAATATGTAATTAATATTAGTATGCTACAATTTATAATAATTTTTTTAATAAATTTATGTAATTACGATAAATATTTTGATAATTTGATATGTAATTTTTTTTTATCCGGACTAAAATTGGAGCTGGCTCCGCCATTGGATTTCACTTATTTTTTATATATACATGAGATAATTTTTGTTTCATGTAATAAGAGAAATTATATTCCTATATAAATAAATAAGTCAAATAAATTACAATGATATGCGATTAAGGAATAGCAGCTCATTGCGTCCACATATATACAGAGAGTTGGGAAATTTTTACCGCAAAGCTTTTCGTAACCTAGTGTCTGCCCAATGTGGTGTTCGACCAATAGCTTTCCAAAGCAAAATAAATCACGATATTGGTATAAGTCATACACGTAAAAACCAAAATAAACAAACAAATATTATTAATCTTAAAAGAGTTGGTTAATGTATATTTAGAATATTGTTAGAAGTTTAAAATTACTATGTCGGATTATAAAAAATAACGTTTTAATCCTAACTTCGATATGAATAAATTTTAATTCGTTAATATAAACTTAAGGAAATGCGTCTTTTTTTGTAATCTAGGAAATGCGCTTTTATTTACTCATATCAACTTAGCAATAAAATAAAAAAATTATATGCCAATACGATTGATTTGTGATACATGTAAAGCTCGAGACTAAAGATACTTACATCAACACGTATATTTTTATTCACCTAGGAATATAATTACTAGATTTGAAAAATATAATAAAAGAAAACAATATAAATAATCAACTAAGAATGCCCAATTTCGGCATGAGAAAGTGAGGCTAATGAAACAAGTTGACTCAGAAAAAATGGGTCAAGGACAGTAAATGGTGTATTTGAATGAGTTTTGAAAAAAAAATTCTATGATTTTTCTTGAAGTTTTTTATTTAAAAGTTTCACTTTAATATTAAATGGTATAGCGCAATTGGTGACATAGGCTAAGTAGGTGGGAAGAGATCCTGTCAATTTTCACCAAACACATTTCTGAGAAGGTTTGAAAAGTTTTAAGTGTAAATAAAGCCCGACTCGAGATTAATCTCATAACTGACTTAAAGAGTCGGTATACCATAAAAAAAACCACTCTTTGATTAATTTCTAACTTTTAAAATCTAATGAAGCTAATTTTTTGAGTTTTTTTTTTTCAAGTTTCTAATTCTTCAAAAAACATATAATGGCATCCTGAAATTAAATACTTTCACCAACAACCATTCCTAAATGGAACAACTTTGAAGGAAGGGACCAACTAACGTTGTCCTAGAAAAAAACCCAGAGAGGCATAAATGAGATAAAGAAAAGAGTAAAGTTTTTTTTGGTCCCTAATAAAAAAATACGGTCTTTATTTTTGTCTCTTATTAAAAAATTATATATATATATATATTAATCCTTTTTTAGAGACTAAATTGGGTTTTCATTAAATTTTTGAATAATCACATTTTTCAAAATGGGATAGAATATTGTGACAACCAAATAATGATGCTACTAATGTTATTACCATATCTTAACCGTTGATTTCCGCCAATCAACGGTTATCATTTATTGCAAATTAATAATTAATTAATGAGTTTGATTTAAAAAATGATAACCGTTGATTGGCGGAAATCAACGGTTAAAATGTGATAGTAACATTGATAGTAACATTATTTGGTTGTCATAATATCCTATCCCTTTAAAAAATTAGAATTGTAAATGAACCAAAAGTTAACTTTTTTTTGTATAGGACAAAAATATGAATCGTATTTTTTGTTAGAAATCAAAAAGGGACTTTACCCTAAAAAAACAATAAAGGGTTTTAAGCTTTCCAATTGTTCCCAACTGACGCAAAACGTCCTAATTAAAATAAATCCCGTATAAACCAATAAATATTACTTCCTAATTACGCAAAAAAGCAACGATAAAATGAAGAATGTCTAAAATGTTTCAACATAATAAGGCTTGTTGTCTTAATGTTGAGCGTATTTTTAGTGCACCCGGTGCAACATGGTCCAGGCCAAAAATGAAAAAAAAAAGGATTGGGAGAAAATTCTTTTGAAAATGAGAGATTTAAATCAAATCATATTTTTTTTATTTTGGATAAAGTATCACCTAATAAAATAATGATCTTGGAGCACGTTAAAAAAAAATCCCTTAATGTGTCGTCTGGTACTACCTGACAGGGAACTAGTGGACCAAGCCTTTTCAAGTTGTGATGCGACTGAAATCACAATTTAAAACCTAAAACAAAAGTTATAAAAGTGAAACATGTTATTCAATGAATATTAATTTACAAAATGGGATATTATAATTATTACCTTTTTTTCTTACTATCTTTTATTATTAAATTTTAATCATTAATTTTTATCAATCTAACAGTTATAATTTATTGGGTCATACTTATTAATTTATTAATTTCTAATAAATTATGATCGTTGAATTGACGAAAATCAACGGTTAAAATTTGATAGTAAGAGGTAGTAAGAAGAAGAAATGATAAATATAACCTCTCCCTTTACAAAAATATGATATCAATTGGATCAAAGAGAGAGAATGTTAAAAAGTCTTTGAAGAGAGAGAAAATGTTAATATAATGATGATTAGATAGGTAGTAAGTTGGTAGTGAAAAATTTTGGTACTTAAAATATCATTCCTCTCTCTCTATATATATATATATATATATTCATATACGCACAGCTTATATTTATGGGAAATGTATATGTTATGTTGTAGGAAAGAAAAATCATTTTCCTATTGACACTTTGAGTTTTGAATCCTCCTTTTTTTTTCTTTTTTAAAAATTGTGGGCCTTATCAAACACATAAGTCACTAGAAAATATTGTTTCTTTCCAACAAGATGATGAAAGTAAACCCCTATATTTATAATGTTTATTATGAGATAGGACATTTTTATTATCAAATATTTATATTATCAATCCGCTATCACTCTAATATAACTATCTACCAAAAAAAATGTTTTTTTCATAAACTTTTCAGAGATTGTCAGCTGAAAAATGGAATTAAACAGTGATTAGAGAGTTAGCAAAAACATTTGGTAATAAGAATATCCTTCCTCATTTATCATTTAACCATAATTTTCCTCATTTATTTTCTTGCTTCTTACCTAATCATCTCAAAAGGGCAAAATGAGAAATTGTGAGGCTTACCTATTGTCTCTTACACTCCATCATTCTTTATACTAAATGAGGAATAAAATTTAATCAATAACCCTTTTCCTTTTAAAATAAAATAAATTACATTCCCTTAGCTTAAGAGATGTCTGAATTATATTACCCTATTTTCTATTTTTAAATATTCCATCATTTTCCATGAGAGTTAATATGTGTCATACCTTAGTCTATTTTAATGTGAATGGGCTTCTGGAATGCAAATTTCCTTCTTTGTAACTCTCAATGTCGTTAGTGACTACTTTTGAACCTATATTATTAACTAACTATAGGATTTTAGAAGATTTTGGATGAAATTTTTGAAATTATATCCTGATAATCCCATATGTTTTATATAGATTAATTCGAAATTTGGGGTGAGTTCAATATTAAAGCTTTAAATCACTTCCAAAAATGATATTGGAAATGATCAAATACATGCTCTCATTCCCACATGCTTAGCTCTCATGCACCAACTAAACTACCATCATTTTGGTCGATTACCTACTGTAGTTGTGACAGCAGGGATATAGTTTAGTAAAATTGCGATATCTTAAGCTATAGAGCTCCAAATTAAGTGAGGTTTGCAATTCTGTGAAGCTAATACATGGGGTTTGATGAAATATCAAACAAAACTGATACAGTAAGTTTTAAATTTTATTTGATCGTAAGTGCCAAATCATTATTAAAGGTTGGTTTATATTAGTTCATTACTTATAGGAGGTTTATTAAATTAAAATAAACAAAATAAACACTTTTATATCTCTCAAGAAAAACAGTGTAACTTTTTAAAATAAAAAATAATAATAAGTATATTTAAAAAGTATAATATTTTTTTTAAAATATCATCTATTAGTTTATTGGAGAATTTATTTAAGTTAAAAGCTATTTTTGAGTAAAAACTAAGGGAAAGAGCTCAAAAAACAAAGTTAAACGTTATTTATGATTATATAAACTTTCAGGTTAAAAGTTACTTTAAAGTTCAAGTTAAAAGATAAGTTCTTTGGTAATATAACTTTCATTAGTCCTGTGTTCTAATTAAAATTACCATAAATGATATTAAAAATCTCTGTTATATAGATAAACACAAATATAATAAGAAATACAAGACAAAGGTTTTAAAGACAAAGATCTTAAAGGAAAAAATATCTCTAAAAATAAATAAAATAAAATACAATTCATTCATTTTTTTGGTGACGTTCTTGGCGTTTTGAAAGGGAGGAAGAAATCGAATAATTTGTTAGTATGGTTGAAAAAAAAATACAATTTTAAAATAAGGCACAACCGAAAAAAATAAGAACTCAAAAAAATTGATGTGTATCTTAAAAAAAACTTTTCCTAAATGTTTTAATTTATTATAAAAAAACTCTTTTAATGATAAGATTTTTTTTTAAAATACATTTAACTTAAGCTAAAAAAACCCATCAAATGAGTATAATAAAGCGTCTAGAAATATCATGAATCGGATCGCATCTTATTGGACCCGGTTACCTGACCTGAATGCTGATCCACCAAAAAAACCAACTTCTATGTTTATCGAGGGTGCGCGCTGTATGTTTATGATGGGTGTAGTAGTTTTTAATGCTTTATCTTTGTAATCTTAGTAATAAAGTCAATTAATGGCTCCTATGCAAGAAAAATAAAGTCACCTTTAAACCAAGATTTTATTTTATTTTTGTTAAAGTATTCGCTCTCATTAAATTCTTTCAATGAGGGGAAAATCAAATTTCTTTTGCAATTTAGTTTTAGGTACGTGTGTCACGCATTTATGCAATGCTTTAATCAAATAGAATAAACGCTGAAGCGGTGCTGATAAAAAAATGCTATTGAACCCACACAAAAAAAAATGCTAAAGTGGTAATTGATAATATTAACAATGTACTATAAGCTATATAACACAAAAGTCAAAATACAATATTCAAATTATTTTAATAAAATTTACCTCACGTACACCACTTAGTTGATGTTTTATTGTTTCATTATAAGTGATGGGTATGAAAGGATTGTGAAGATAAACCGTATAATCGTAGTCTATAAAATCTGTACCTTCACAGGAGTTTAGGGATGGGACGATAAGAAGTAACATAATCACTTTGCATAGAGATGTTCAAGGCCGAAGGATTTGAAATGTGTATACAATAAACAAGGTTTAGAAATTGTATTCTTAATAGACTTAACTCATTATAAGAGAAAAATACTTTTTCTTTTTTTCCTATCATGAAGACCGAGATGTCTACGTAAATGACTATTGAGTTTATTTTGAATTTATAAATTATATACCCTTGAATATAGCAAATCACTATACACAAGTAAGTGAAGAACAACTTGAGAATGAATCATACATGTAAGTTTTACCTCTTATTTATAGAGTTTACCTGTGGGTATGAGAATTCTGGACCTTTTGTGCCTCCTCTAGAAGCCCAAGCCCAAGTCTGATACTATCGTATTAGGGTTAATATCTTGGATTAATATTCTCCTTTGATTATATCATATTCTTATTTAGATTGCCTCTTATTGGGCCATATACTAAATTGACTTTATATATGAGTCCATAACAATTGCCCCCAGCCAGACAATCTGAATATCCGAATTGTCGGGGTGTATATAAGTTTCTAATCTTGAAAAATTACCCGAATTTCTATATATATCAGGGTTCAATTAAAAATAACCCGGATTTCCATTGAGAATTATCTGGATTTATTGTGTCAAATTAATTCTACGGGATAATATGTTTGTCTTCTATCCCAGGAAATTGAATCTTCAAGTTGCCATGATATAATTCATATGAATATAATCCAAGTTATGATCAACCTTGGTTTTCCTTCGATTTTCTAATGGTGAATTGCCCCCAGTTTGAACTTTTTATTGATCTGGTTTAAGTGCAACTTACAAGATTTGTTGTTACTTTTCTTTTCAAGAAAGTTTCTTTCTTAATCTTCTCATTTCATTTTGTATTGACCTCGGTTCTTAGTCATTACATAATTTCTTATGTTTTGACTTCACATGAACCAAATTAACAATTAGTTTTCATCTATTCATATTGGTTTTATCTTATCCATAAGATCATGAATCCTAGATAAGAACTTCATACTTTCAAGTAATGATGATATCCTTACACACGGCAACTTCTGATTAGACTAACGTGTTGTAGTCAACATATGTCGTCTTCGCGTTTTGTGCGCATTTAATGCACAAATCGTTTCATCCATGTAATCATTACTTTAGAGATGGATTAACGCTTATGCCCTTGTCCTTTGCTCTTCGTATTTGCAACTGTTACACTTTATTTTTCAAATTCCCCCTGTTTCTCCTTCGTTTCTCATTTGCATTTCTGAGGGGTCTTCGTTTTGTTTTCTTCACTCATTTCTGCAATACAAAATGCTTTGGTACTTGCTTTCTTCATTTGGAATGCTTCTTGGTGCCTAGATATTTCTTGTCCGGGTACTTGCTTTTATCCTTCAAATCTTTCTTCTTTTGGTTTATTTTGAGCATTCGAAGTAATTTATGTTTTATATCTTCATCTCTGGGCCGTATGTTCAAGAACTTTATTTCTTAAACTTTTTAATGCTCTTCTTTCTTTGATTACTCTGCCATCTTGAATCTTTGTTGCTATTCTACAATTTTGACTTGTTGTTTTTACCCAGTACTGGCTCTATAGTTGTCAAAATAATTTTTTGAATCTCTTCGCCTATTTTTGGATAAATCAACCATATTCCTCTTCCCCGTTTATCGTAAAACACTTGAGTGTTTATTGTATTCGACTTCTGTTAAAAATGAGAGGGAAGAAAAATCCACAGCATATTGGCCGTGATGATGTTATAAAAGAGGATGAGACTGAGTTTCTCAAAAAGATTTCTCCTGGACCCCGGTTTTGGTTATGGGGAATACCTCAAACAGAAGAAGAAAAACACGAAGCAATACTTCGTGGATATTGTGGTGGAATTCGGATTACAAAATTTCAGGAACTGTGGTCGAGGTAGATCTTCCTCGAATATTCACACTCCACAATATATCTCAAGGACTAAACTAAATCCATTGGGTATAACTTCTCATCATATATCATATATAGCAACTTTCTCAAAAGTTACAACTCCAAAATCTTCAAAATCTAAACAAGCTGACCCCTACTACTCTTGTGTCTTCTTAAGTTATAAGCTCATAGAATAAGGTTGTGACTCTTTAGCCGAGTCTACTTTATTAAGTTATTCTCATAAGAATATTTCAGAACCTAAGTCGGCTCCAAGTGATGCAATTCATCCAATTTCAATATCGGATGAACCATCCAGCTTATCAACTAGTAGCTCTTTTGTTTCAGGTATATTTATACTCCTTCTAATTCTGATTTTCCTTGTATTGGGTATTTATGGGGTCAACTTCTGCATAAATTATTGAGGAATTTCGCTTTGCTGAGTCAGATTCCGAACGTCCTCCATTTGTTTTAATATCTAAATACTCTTGGGTGACGTATGAAGTTTTGAATACTTTATCCGAGATGAGTGTGGAGGACATAGCCGAGCTTTTTTTGGCAAAACAGAAGATTATGATATTATTCCTCCCAATGAGAATGAGTCAGTTTGCTCTGGAGTAACTCGGATAAACCTTCTCTTTTCTTTTTATACTAAGATTTCATTATGAAAACCGGTCTTCGATTTCTTTTATCCGAGTTTCAAATTAATCTTTTGAATCATCTCCATATTGCTCCTACTCAACTTCACCCTAATAGTTGAGGTTTTGTCAAAGTTTTTGAGCGTTTTTGTGCATATTTAACCTTGCCCTGTACTATTCCACTTTTCTTTTATTTCATCTCAATCCTTACTTCTTTTCAATGTTTATTCAGACTCCTCTAAAAACTTTAAAGAATGATATTTTAAGGTTGTTGCCTGAGTTGGAAAACAACCTTGGTTTCTTTCTTCTTCTGGAGTAGGAGATGTTGAGGGAAGTTACCACTTTATTGGTCTCCAGACCATCATAATTTTCGTCCATCAAGTTACCATTTCAAAGAAACTCAACTCACGAATGTTGAAATTGAGGCTGCTGCTTCATTGTTTGCATACAAAAAGAGCATGGCCACGTTACCTTAGCCTCATTTGTCTTTAAATCTCAAGCCGAGTTGGATTCAGAATTAAGTATGATTTAACTCTTTTTTATACTTTATGTAAGAAATATAATCTCATTACATATCTAATTTTATTATATTTGATTTTGCAGTTCGAAATATGGATGAACAACCAAGTTTCACCACTGCTTTGAACCGGGTTAGCAATAAGTCCCTTTCTGCCTCTGATTCAAAAACAAAGAAACGCAAAGCTCCTGATTCTAAGGCCCTAACAAACACTGTTGGCATGTCTAAATCTAAGGGAAACCTGGCTAGCAAATCCAAAAACATATTGATTTCTGCAGCTGGCGGTTCTCCTCAATTTTAAGTAGATTCAAACCTTCCTCCTCATTTTCCTCCTATTGGTCTATCAAGAGGTGCTATTTGGGAGGTTGGAATTACTGGAGATCTTCGCAATGTTATCTGACCTCTTACTCGTTTCTACGAGCCTTGTGCCCCTTCTGATGCTAAAGTCAAGGAACTGAAGGATATTAAAATATTTCTATAAAGGCAATTTCTCTGGTGAAGACTTATACCTCTCTAAAAACTAAATATGGAAACACATATTCTGAGCTAATTGCTCTCAAAGAAGAAAAAGCCAAAATCGAGAAGCCCTCTAAGGAGTTTACCAAAATGAAGGAGGAGCTAAAGACGGTGAAGGATCATTTGATTACTTCCAGGAGGGCCAATTCTTTAAATACTAATTCTCTGAAGAACTGCAAATTTACAATAGAGCAAACTGAAGCAAAGTTGAAAGAAGCTCAAGCAAATATTTCATATTATCATTTCGAGCTTAAAAAAGCTGTTTTGAGTGCTTTCAACAATGCTCTTTCTCAAATTAAGTTTCTCAACCCGGGTATCAAGCTCAAGACTGAAGGAATGGATCATCTTGCCTACCTAAAGAATGGATAATTAATCCCTCCACCTCCTTCTCCTCAAGAATTTGATTCTCCAACTCGGTAGGATGGAGACAATAGTGAAGGAGATGATGAAATAGGTATTAGAGATGTTATTGCTGCTGGGGTAAACAATTTGATGCTGGATCATCCAGATATGTCTAAAGAGTGAAGATCCGAAATGTCGGTTTGAATTTGTATTTTGATTTGGGGCCTTTAGGCCCCGTTTGGTATTGTAACGAATATTGCCAGGTTTGTTCCCGGTTCTTTTTGCTTTTGATACTTTTTCTCCTTTGATATTTGCATTGTTTAATATTTGCATGCATTGCTTTGCTTTCGATTTTATTTCAATGTGGTTGGCCATTTAGGCCAAGGCTTATCTAGTTACTTACAATCATATATCTTAATTGAAGATACGATCTTAGCTTATTTACCCAGTATTTAGGTTTATGAAAAAAAATTTATCTATTAACTCAAATTTATATCCAATGTATATTTTTGACCTGGCCAAGGTCATACTATATTATGTAGAATCCACGCTTTTATTTGCTTAAAGTTATCATGACATTTATTTATTTTAACTCGGTATATTGCGTAAGTTCATATTATGAACCCTTCAATTAATAACTCGATTTTCATCTTAACCGAGATCAATTTTCCCATATTAAGAGCGATAATGCCATATGTTCAATTTCGACTTATTAGCCATACTCGTGAACATTATGACTTGGTCAGAGACATTTTGACAATTCGCCTCCTTAACCTGGATCATTATATTGATGCATCAAAGTTGACTTTTAAGAATATACTTGAATGAAAATTTTCTTATATATTCAAAATTAAAATATTGATTACATGATTTTATCAAAGTAGCTGACTTTAAACGATCCCTATAAAACAAAAATAATTCATCTAAGTACTAAGGAATATTCAAAATAGTCTTTCTATAGAATTCAGATTCTAACTGTAATATTGCTTCGGTTTATCCGCATTCCATATTCTCTTGACAGGCTTCTTTTCTAAAGTCTCCAGGATATAGACTCATTTACCAAGTTTCTCTTTTACCCGGTAAGAACTTTCCTAGTTTGCAGCTCGCTTTCTATCTTTGGCATTATTATTTCCTATATCTTCTCTCTGAAGTACCAAATCATCTTTTTCAAACGATCTTGGTCTTACTTTTTATTGTATTTAGTTGCAATTAGTTGCTTAGTTGCCATATCTCGACAATGTGTTATAACTCTGGCTTCATCTATTAAATCGAACTCTATAGCTAGAGCTTCGCTATTCTTTTCTTCTTCTTCTTTCAAAGCTGTCATTCTTCTTCAAGATGACTCTTCTATTCCAACCGGGATCATAGTCTCACTTCCATAAATAAGTCTGAATGAAGTCTTTCTAGTTGCTGTTTGAGTGCTTGTCCTATATCCCAATAAGATAAAATATAATTGCTCTACCCAACTTATTTTATTAACAGCTTCAACTTGCCCATTTGATTAGGGATGTTTAATAAATGTGAAGTGATGTTGAATCTTGAAATCATTAATCAATTCTTGGAACTTCTTATCAATAAACTGGGTTCCATTATCTGTTACTATCTCGGCCAGAACTCCAAATTTGAAAATAATATTTCGTTCAAAAAATCTTTGAAATTTAGCCGATGTAATGGTAGTAACGGGTTCAGCTTCTATCCATTTTATGAAATAATCAACAACTATAATCAACTATCGTAACTGCCCTTCAACCACTTTAAATGGTCCTAGAAGGTCCATGTCCCATTTATAGAAGGGCCATGGAGCTGCGATGTGTAAGAACTCGCACCGTTAATTAAGGAAATTAATTAATTAATTATGTGAAATTAGGAAATAATTCCATAATTGACCCTAATAATTATTATGAGGCTCTAATAATTATAGTAAGTGAGTAAGAATGCTGAAAGTCTCTTTTCGGAAGAAAAGTGCAGATACCGGTTCTGCTAGTCAGTATAAATGCGTACCGAAAAAGTATCCCGAAAAATTATAATAAGTGCATGATAATTACTAGAATAATATGTAGGACTTGGAAAACGAGTTTCAAGTCAAAATAATAAGAACTGGTGCCAGAAACTGATATTGGCTATGAAAAGCGCGTACCGGAAAGGTGCTCAGAAAATTATAAAAAAATATGATAATTCTTGTAAAATTGTGTAGTTTAAGAATCCTGAGTTTGGGATTAAAATTCTAAGCGTAGAAATTAAAGTTAATATAGTGTGTTTGAGGCTTCCCTTGTGATGGCACAAAACCCTAGGAAACAGATTCTCTACATGAGTGTGGGGCTGGTCAGCTACTGGTTCCACTGTTCCATTGCTTCACCACTATTTTGTGAGCCTTGTGACCTCTTTTCTTCATTTTCTCTTCACTCTGTACCTTGGGTGAGTGGGAGAGATCATTGTGAGTGTGAAAGGAGCACTTTTCCTGAGTGTGGTGGTTGTGTGGAGGCTGTTTGGGGTCTGAGTTGCCTTGTGTGAGTGTGTGAGCTTCTTCCTTGGGTTGTTGGAGCTCCAAGGAGCAATCTTTGTGAAGAAAGATCCTTGCTTGGGTGGTATTTTGTGCACCCTTGAAGTCAGAGTTTGGGAGCTGGTTGTGAGCTCCAAGAGCAACCCTTTGCCTCTGTTTTAGACTTTGGTAAGTGTCACCAACCTTGATCATGTGTTTTGATGAGTAAAAGAGGGGTTTTTGCATGTTTAATGAGTTAAACAAGTAACCAACAGTGGTATGACCCTAAAACTGTATAAAGATGCATGCTTTAACGTTTGAAAGTGTTAAAAATGGGACCTTGGAAGGATATCTTCGCGAAATGCAGAAACTGCATTCTGTCGCCAAATATCCGGATATTTGTCGTGGAATATCCGGATATTGATATCCGGATATGGGGATCTAGATATCCGGATATTGCCATAGTGATATCCGGATATTTGATATCCAGATATTGCCTGTGAGATATCCGGATATTGGATATCCGGATATGTCCCCGAGGAATATTCAGATATTCTGGGTTTGCGAGGAACAGTAGCGTACTGTTCATCCAGAACTGATCTATGGGTTTGTGGACCCTAGTTTGAGGAAGTTGAACTTCTGTAATTAATTAATGTAAGTCAGAATCAAGTGATTAAGGGCCTATGGCTTGGTGAGAAACCTTAAGACGTAAAACGTAATGAAAAGGCGTTGTCTTTATGTTGTATACTTGTAGAGTATAATTGTTGATGTATTGTTGGTCCATAACAGATTGTGAATATGCCGTGTTTGGACTTTGAGCTGTGGACTCTTGGCTTTGGGTGTTAGCTTGCAAGGTAAGCTTTCGTGTCCTCGGTTTAGCCATGTTGTGGTTCCACCATGTCCCATGGGGGCATAGTTATATGCATGTTGTGTTACATGCTTTGAATATTTGAAATGTTGTTGAGCTTTATATGTAATGGCTTTTAATATGCATGTGTTGTTTCATCTTGACGGTAAGCCTGAGTATGTGGCATCATACGGTATAGTGATCCGGGGTGAATGCAAGTGGCGTCTCGCACTAATTGTGGGTAATAGACGTATACTTATTCCTGCATTTCTCTGGCCAGTAGAATAGTATTGACACACATGACATGATTATCTGCTGCATTACACTGTTTCAGAAATGATATTGATGAACTGCTTTTAAACTTATATTACACATGTAAGTGAGCTTGGGGTGGAAGATCCTTGAGGACCCCTTGCCTTACTGAGATTTCTTGTTTAGAGATCTCACCCCACGTTTGGGGAATGCTTATTTCAGGTTCAGGTAATATGATGACTGATGCCTCTGGCGGCAGGAGGCCAGAGCTTAGTTGATGATTTTACTGCTTGTTTGCTAGCATGACTGGGCTGGATGCTGTTTATGTTTTCCGCATTATTATTATTATGTTGCTGATGTTGAGACTTTTGTTGGGCTTTGTTGCCTTATTTGGGTAAGCATGAGAGTTGTCCATGCCACTATGTGGTTTGTACTTTTGAGTTGAGTTGTATAAACTGATAGTTGGTCCGGTCTACGTGTTGTAGTTCCGTGACTAGAGACATACCTTATTGTTGTTTTAATTAATGAGGTATTTCAGCTAGCTGTTTTATTGCAATTGCATACAGGCGATGTTTTATTAATTAATTAATAAGCAAGTTGGTAATGATAATGACTTCATAATTGAAAAGAAAAAGATATTCCGCATTTTTAATTAAGCGCAGCTTAATACGATAGTATGATAACATTACCGGATATATACGGGGTGTTACACGATGGAAGTCAATTTTTCTGGAGGAGAAAATATCATCTTTGCATGTTTCTAACAACTATTGCATTTCTTGACATGTTCTTCTGCGTCAACTTCCATAGTTGACCAATAATATCCTGCTCGAAGAGCTTTTCGAGCCAAAGTTTTTCCCCCATGTGTTGACCGTTAATTCCTTGATAGAACTCTGCCAATACATACTCAACCTCTTCTGAGTTCAAATATTTCAATATTGGAGAATGCAAGCCCTTTCTGTATAATTAATCTTTTGTCATTGTATACATAACTGCATCTTGGATCAATTTCTTGGCTTTGGCTGAATCTTCTGGCAATATTTCTCTTTCTAAGTATGCAATGATTGGTCGCCTCCAATCTTCTAATGACATGATTATAATCACATAATTTGGCTTAGCTATACTCTGTTGAACCACAGTTATATGATTACCTGGGTTCTTTGTACTTGCCAATTTAGACAAAATATCAGCTCTGTTGTTCTCTCCTCGAGGCCCTTTAGCTTGATATCTCCCTTCAATTTGTGAAGTTACAAGCTGTGAATCACTTAAGACTTTAATTTTCTGGGCTCCATGTTCCTTTGCTTGCAATATTCCAGCTATCAAGGCTTACGAAAACCCCTTATGCACTTTCCACAATGATTTCAACTCCATTCCCTTTAGTATTTGATGATCCATCGACATAAACTTTCCTCATGTCATCATTATCACCACACCCTCCATTAGATGGAGTGAGCTCCATTATGAATTCAGCTAAATCTTGAGATTTGATGGCATGCCAAGCTTTATAAATAATATCAAGTTCAGAGAGTTCGATTGCCTAATTAGTCATCCGCTCAGCTAACTTCGACTTATGCAACACTTGCCGAATTAGTTGATTAGTTCTGATAACAATCTGGACCCTTGAAAGTATGGACGGAGTCTCCTTGCAATAGTAAGGCAAATGTCACTTTCCCTGATTTCTGATATCTCAATTTAGAACTCTAAAGAGCCCTGCTAACAAAATATATCACCTTTTGATCTTGATCTATTTCTCTCACTAGCACAACACTTATTGCTTCTTCTCTAACAGCCAAATATAAAATCAAGATTTCTCCTGATTTCGGTTTTGATAAAATCAGAGGCGCTGCCAAATATCTTTTAATTTTTTCAAATGCAGCTTCATAATCTGAGTTCCATCCATATTCAGCTTCTTTTTTCAATAACTTGAAAAATGGGAGAGCATTTTCTGCAGACTTTGACAAAAATCTAGTCAATGCAGCCAATCTACATGTTAGCTGTTGAACTTTCTTTTTATTTTTAGGAGTCTTCATGTCTAACACAACTTTGCATTTATTTGAATTTGCTTCAATTCCTCTATGGGTTAACATAAGCCTTCAATTTTTTCCAGCAGGGACTCCAAAATCACATTTAACCGGGTTCAACCAAATATGGTGGGCTCGCAATTCTGAAAAGTTTGCTCCAAATCCTGAACATGGTTTGCAGGATCTACTGATTTTATAATCATATCATCTATATAAACTTCTATAATTTTTCCAAGCTAATCTTCAAATACTCAATTCTTCATCCTCTGATATGTTGCCCCTGCATTTTTCAAAACAAACGGCATTACATTATAACAATAATTTGCCTTCTTCGAAATGAATGCCATCTTTTCTCGATCTTTCGGATACATTGGTATTTTATTATACCCATAATATGTATCCATGAAAGATAGTAATTGAAACCCAGATGAATTATCAACAAGCTTATCTATATTGGACATTGGATATGAATCTTTATGACATAGCTTATTGAGATCAGTATAATCCATAGAGATTCTCCATTTTCCATTGAGTTTTTCACCATAACCACGTGGGTTAACCATGTAGTGTATTGAATCTCCCTTATAAACCCAGCATCTAGAAGCTCCTTTACATGATCCTCCAAAACCTGCCTTCTTTCAAGTCTAAGATTTTTCTTCTTTTATGCAACCGGGGTTGACCCGTGGTATAGTGACAACTTATGACAAAGAAACTTGGGATCGATCCCAAGTATCTCAGATGATTTTCATGCAAAAACATATTTATTTTTCTTTAGAAAGTCTATCAACTCGGATTTTATTTTCGAGTTAATAACTTTACCAACCTTAGTAAATTGACTAGGCTCATTGCCCAGGATAAGGTCTTCTAATGCTCCATCGGGCTCCGGTCTTGGAATCACGGCTTCTTCTCTCTTATCCAATTCAACCATGTTGACTGGCTTATTTGGATGACGAGAGATCTCTTTCTTCCCCACTCTATCCCCTGGACGAATCTGGGGTGGATATTAATGCCCTCCTTCATTATCTTTGACATCCTCAAAATGACATTCACGTGACTCTTTTTGGTCTCCTTGAATGGTGGTGACTTCATTTTTATTGCTCACCATATTTAGTTTCTGATGCTTGGTAGAGACAAACATATCCCACTTATGAATAGTTGGCCTCCCTAAAATTATATTGTGTGGAAAGGGGAAGTCAGCTACTAGGAATATCACTCGTTTCGACTTAAAGGCTTCCTTTGTTCTCAGAGTTAATCTGATATCTATATATCCCTTTGAAAAGATATTTTCTCCATTAAAGGCTATCAAGGTAGTTTTGCATCACTTTAAATCTTACTCTTGAAAATTCATTCTTATAAAGGCATCCAAAAGGATGACATTGGCACAGCTGCCAGCATTTATAAATATCTTCTTAACCAGGCAATTTATCAAGGTTCTTGTCCATCTTCATGTCTTGATACCACATATGTCAAATCTTCTTTAGTGAAATATCACAAAAGGGGCTATGGTTTACTGGAATCTTCCTTGAATTTTGGTCGATCCTTAATTGAGAGCACTTTCCTAAGATATTTTCTTCCTAAACTTATTGTATCTCCCCTTCCACCAAGATCTCCACTGATAACATTGCAGTCGAACTCGGCTTCAGGAAATTCATCATCATTAGATTCTACATTTCTTCCCTTTTCATCTTCTTTTTAGGAATCAGAATTTCGCTCTTGCTACGCCCTCTTTATTTTCGTTTATTATTTTTCCATTCTTGAATTTTGATCACATACTGGCGTAATTTTTCTTCTCTGATGAATCTTTCAACAGCATTTCTAAGATCCCAAAACTGATCAGTAGTATGCCTAGGTCCATTGTGAAATGTACAATACTTGGATTGATTAAACCCGACTTTATTGAATACCAGTCGTGGCTGCTCTACTTTCTTTTTCTCAGTCATAACTACCTCCCTCCAAATTTAAGACTGAGGTACATTTAGAGGGGTATATTTTTCATACATTCCAACCTGAGATCTATCATCTGAGTTTCTACCCCGAAAATATGCTTGCTTCTTGTTTCCCGGACGCTCTATTTCTTTTGGAAGTGCACTCTTCTTTCTTGGACTTCTACCCTAGTTATCTTTTCCTAGAGTATTTGTTATCCCTCTTTGCTCAAGCTCCAAATATTTCTTTGACCGAGCTCTAAATTCTTCCAGCATTTTTAGTGGATCTTTATAAATTGACTTTGCCAGTGTAGATGAACCATCCAAGCCAGCTACAATCAAATGCATGTGTACATTTTCCTGTAATCCAAGAACCTACAATGTTGCATCCTTGAAACGATCCAAATATTTCTAAATATTCTCCCCTGGTTGTTGTCTAATTTTTTCAAGTGTAAACTCGAACTTCGGGTGTTTCTTGCTTGTAGCAAAATTCAGCAAGAATTTATCTCTGAAATCCTCAAAGGATCTTATTGAATTTGCTGGCAAAGTAAAAAATCATGTCTGAGCTGCTCCTGTCAGAGTTGTAGCACATATCCGGGAAATGATAGGTTCATCAATTCCCTGTATATACATATCAGTATGAAGAATATCTATATGGACTTGTGGATCCTGACTTCCATCATATTTCGGCAAGTGTGGCGAATCAAACTCTTATGAGGATTGTGCATTCACAATATCATCGGTGAAAGGCTATTGTTGTATCGCCCGCTATAATATTTTCTCCTATACGTTCCAGCTCCAGCTCGACCTTGAATCTGAATATCCCAGTTGTGATCAGCTTCATCTCGGTTAGGCTCTGCATTTCTTATTCTTTCAGCATTCTAGTTGCGAACTACGACGTTCTTAATTCGACCTATATCAGCTTCACCTTGACTTTCATTGCCTCTATCTCAAACATGATTATTGACATCCTTGGCCGGATTTTCATTATCAATAACATTTTTGCCATGATAAACCTCCCTTTGTCTTTCTCTTCTTCAGCTCAGATTTGGCCTCTAGTGCGTTTCGTATTTCTCAATTGCAGAAATCGCTCGTCCATCTCTTGAAACCTTTGAACATCTTCCTGCCTTTGAAGATTATTGCGGTGTTCCATCTCCTCTATCAGCCTTAAGATTGCATTGAATGTAGTCTGCGCAAGACAGGTATCTGGATCTGCAAGTGGAGGCTGATGAGGCGCTGTTTGATTTTGGAGATTCACGACTGGAGCAGGCGTGGAGGCTGTATCCGAGACATATTCGCTTACATGCACCGCATCATAATCTAGTGTAGCTTCACATTCGGGATGATTATGAGGTTAATCCAACTCTACTAGATTAGACTTTGACGATAGATTATGTTGTGGCGGTAGGTGGCTGCTATTCCTTGTATGAACCATTCTTAGCTGTGAGAATAAAATTTATTTGTTCCCCACAGACAGTGCCAATATTTTGTCCCGAAGATAGAGATGTCTAGCCCAAAGGACTAGTGAATTTATCTTGGATCTAGGTGTTCTTTCTAAGGTATCTATGAATTAGATACCCTTGAGTATAGCAGATCATTGTGTACAAGTAAATAACAGCTTTCGCCAAATGGATGATATGTGTGCACAGTGACAACATAACAATAAATAGAGAGAGAATGAATCATACCTGTAGGCTTCACCTCTTATTTATAGAGTTTACATGTGGGTATGAGAATTCTGGACCTTTTGTGCCTCCCCTAGAAGCCCAAGCCCAAGTCTTATGCTGTCATATTAGGGTTAATATCTTGGATTAATATTCTCCTTTGATTATCTCAGATTTTTATTTGGATTACCTCTTATTGGGCAATACACTAAATGAGTCTCATATTCTCATATATGAGTCTATAACACTTTTTTTGCAATTTTTTTTCTTTGCCATATTCACATAAAAATAAGTGGATTCCATTTTAAAAAGGAGAAAGAGAATAAATTAATGGGATCTTTTTATTTTTATGTGAGTGTGACATAAAATAATTAGTACAATAAAAATAGAAATGTTAAACCTTATTTATAAATAAAATTATCTGTAGCATGTAGATGAGAGATTTTAAATGAAAGTCAAATGATTCTACAATAGAATATTAGATCATATCCTTTAGGGGGCATTTGGCTGAGGAGAAATTTTTATGAATCATAGGAAAATGTGATTAGTAGGAAAATGGTTGGGAAGTGAGTTTGGTAGGAAAATGTAAAAATAGTTGTTTGGTTGGAAAAAAATTTACTGGAAAAATTAGGTAACTTTTATAAATTCTATGCTTGGTTTTTGGTAAAATATAGATGGAAAAAATGTGCTATTGCGAAAATAACCTTGTTTTTCAAAAATGAATCAGTTATAAAAACGGCCGTGAATTAAAACGAATAGCTAAGGTATTCAAATCATGTTTGTTTTTTTCTTTATAAAAAAAGAAAAAAAGAAAAAAAGAAAGATGAATTACATATAGTAATACATGGACAGAAACAAAAGATGGTGTTTGCTAAAATAATAATAAATTATTTGTCTTTTATAAGAATCAAAACTAGATGGCAACATTACAATATTAAAATATTAAAATATTGAAGTACGCTCGTAACAGAGGGAGTTGGTCTTTTGCTTATTACACCCACTAAACCAAATACACATACACAGCTAACCACATATGAAAAGGGTTTTTTTGTCCGGCAATCTCTTCTCAAAATGATAGACAAAATGGTTTGCTAGCATACTCATTTAGATAGATAAATTTAGAACCTCTTTCAACCAAACATGAGCACCCAATTTCTCCACTTCACATTTGCCTATCAATGTCCTCAAAAACCTCTCACAAACACACCCTTACTATTATAGTTGTTTGCTTATGTAGTCCATTACTAGTAGAAGCTATGAACCCATTGCATGGGTCGAGAATAACATGATAAATATTTTAAAATGTAATTGCAAATAATCATTCATTATATTAACGTTTACAATTGCAAATAAATAAAATTTAAAATAGTTAAATATAGTGCTAGTCTGGCGTCAAATAACAAATTATCAAAAGTTCTTCGTCATGCACATTAATTTACCTTTTAATTGGATCGGGTTACGAGCGCACTTCATATCTGACACGTGATATTTAAATTTTTTACATTAATGTTAAATAAATGATGGCTTTTAAGCCATGTTTTATATTTCCCATTCAAAGAGAAGTTATTTTTATCGTGACAGTTCAGTTGGTATATAAGTGAGGTAAAAGTGTATTTTCAATTATTTCTAATATTATTTTTAGAAAAAATTTAAAATCTTAATTTTTGATATTCCCTAAATAGAATTGCCTCTTATTATTGTCTAAATTAAAGTACTTTTTATATATTATGTATGAGCAATACTTTTCTCATGTTATAGAAGAAAATATGGTCTCTGACTCTCTCGTAAAAATAAATTGATTTGGAATCCACTATTTAAAAAAATAGAAATATTAGTTTCATTTTATCTATTTTTTTTCTTCTTATCATTGCCTATCATTTTAACAGATCATTAAATCAGAATTTTAATTAACATTTATTTTTTTTTCTCCTTAGATTCTAATTTAACGATATTGAAGGGTGATAGAAAGCTAGACAGAAAAAAATAGATAAAATAATTTATCCCATATTATAAATATAAAATATGTGGAGTTCACTTATTTATTTATTTATTTTTTTTAAAAATAGGTTACACATATTTTATATCTATGATATGAAATATTAATTTTTAGAACATAGATTAATATTTCCCTAAGAAAAAAAGGGGGACGAATAAGATTTATAGGAGGAAATTAGTTTCTCCCAATGCAACAGAAACTAATTCATGTATTGCTACAAATTTAAAAAAGTGATAAAAAGAGTTCACCTGTGGTCTGCACATTGATGCTGACCAATGAACAGGAAAGCTTGCAGATGGATCAAAACACGCAAAGTTTAAAAAAAGGTGAAAGAAAAAACAAAACCAATTAAATAAGCAAAGATAGTACGATTTAAGATAAGATAATGGACATTAATTAAATTAAACCCTAGCTAAGCATGCAGTTGGAGGACCAATAAGGAGGGAGATATTATAAAAATAAAAATAGTAACATTTCAAAAGGATTCAACCATCATTATTTTTGTGAAAAAAATATAAGAGTGAGAATATTGCGTGCTCTTTTTGAAAAATCAACAAATCAATAATCAATAATATTTATGAATATAAATATAAAATATTAATAAGGTGATGAGTTGAAAAGAAAAGAAAAGAATAGAAAGGAAAGGAAAGGAAACCATTGAGGGTGAAAAATGGCGTTGTTTGAGATGCGAGCCTACTCCAGTATAAAGGGAACCTTCTCCGTACTTCTTCTCTTTCTGCTTTTCGTTCTAGTTCTTCCCATCATTTAAAGTTTCTTCCTTCCTTCCTTCACCGTTTTCTCTTCTCTCATCTTCTTCTTCTTCTTCTTCTTCTTGAGGTATTCAAAGACTTCATCTTTTAGTTCAAAACTAAAAGATAAACTTGTTTTCTATTAAGGGTCTTCGTTCTTTTGTGATTTTATCTGGTGGGGTAATGCTTGAATCGGTTCCACAATGCAATCTTGATGATTTAGGGATCGGTTAGTTTTGTGGGGTCATTACCATTTGAAAGTTTCGTGCTTTTCTTGCAGGGTCTGGGGAAAATTTCTTGTTCTTTGTTGTGATATTTGAAACATTGTGTCGTTGTTCTAATTGCTGTTTTGGTAGGAATTCGGTGTAAATAGTGCTAGATTGGTGAGTCCTAGATTTTCGTGTCGCATCTCCTCCTTTGATATTATTTGATTCCCAGGAGGATTTGCAATCGCCAAAAAGGAAGAGAAAAAAAAAAAAAGATAAAACAAAAAACAAAATAATTTATTATTTGATGTATACAATCCCAGTCACCACCCCCCCAATTTTAGTGTGGGTTTTACCAATACTCTTCACTTGATTTTTTTATTTTTAGACAATTTTAGTGATCAGTATTCTGGTGCCAAAGGGTAGATTTTTGTTTTTGTTTTTGGTTTCTTCTGGCTGAGTTATCTGTTGGGTGGTCATTGCATCTTATATGGGAATACCTGATAGTTTACCACTAGATCTAATAAAAAAGGTTAAGTCTTGGATTTCTTGGGGAGGAAGTGATTTGCGTTGTTTGTCTGACAAACTTGATATGCTCAATAGTGGCTGCAAAATGTGTTGTGAGTGTAACAAAAATTTCAATGAAATGACTCAGTACAAATACAATTGTAAAAGCTGTGGCTGTTGGTTGTGTGTGAAATGTGTCCGAGTTTGTGATCTCCAAAATCTTGAATCTGACAACACTAGATTAAGGGAAACCATCCCTTCTTGCAAGTTCTGTTTAGAGGGTCCGAGGAAATGTAGTGAGAAAGTTCATCCTTCAGCCTCTCCACTAGAGAGTCCAAGACAAAGTCCTGAGCCCCCTTCACCTTGTTTTAGTGTTGAAAGTGAAAGAATCAGTTCTCCACCTATAACTGAATTGAATCAGGGAAGCCACTTTGAACGCTATTTTGATTACCAAGATTATGGATATTATCCTTATTCCTTGATCAACAGAAGTATGGCCTCGTCTGGTACTCACCCTTCTTCAGTATCTACTGATCCATCTATCTTAAGGTAATCATAGTTTCATCTTTATTACAGGAAGTTACACGGTTTTATTTTTTATTCTGGAAATTCGTAAAAAAATTCTTGCATATCTGATATGTTATGGAAATGGTGTGCTATGTTCTGTGACAACTGAAAGGGTAAATTTTTATTGGCATTTTAATTTCTGAAAATATGTTCTCATATATATATATGTGTGTGTGTGTGTTTTCTCATAATAGGTAGTGAACAAATGATGTTTTTAATTATCTGAAACTCAAAGTGACTTGCATAATTCAACTAATCTCCCTTCCCAAAATCTCCTCTGTACATGCATTATTGATATTTTGTATATAAATGTAGGAGCGATGAAGAAGGGACTGAGGATATTGAGAAGCACTCTCTCAGCCCATCACGTACATATTGTGATAATTGTTCAGATATAGATTCAATTAGCGTTAGTGCTAGTCATAACATTTACAACTATAATTCTGTGGGATCAAGCCCTTCAGAGAGCCCCTCTAGGATTAGTTTTACTTCTAGTAGGGCTGGGCTTCATGTACAGAAGGGGCAGGAGAAAAGCCTCATCTCTCAGTCTGATGATCCCTTTGGTCAACAAAGTGTGGCTGTTTTAAGAAAGCCTGAACAAGGGACCGAGGATGCAGAAAATACTGCTTATTTTTCTGATGACTTGTCAATTTTCCGGAACCAGAATGAGAATTCACAGAGGCCATTGGATTTTGAGAACAATGGCCTTATTTGGTTCCCCCCACCACCTGATGATGAAAATGATGATGCAGAAGGTAATTTCCTTGCATATGATGATGAGGATGATGATATTGGTGACTCAGGTGCCATGTTCTCATCCAGTAGCAGTCTATCTAATATATTTCGTGCAAGGGAGAAACATAATGAGGGAAACAAGGAACCTTTGAAAGCTACCATACAGGGGTATTTTAGAGCTCTTGTTTCGCAGCTTTTTCAAGATGCAGGAATTAAAGTTGGTAAGGAAAATGATTCTGAGGACTGGTTTGACATAGTTACAACAATAGCATGGCAGGCTGGTAACTTTGTGAGACCAGATACTAGCAAAGGTGACAGTATGGATCCTGGTGATTATGTAAAGGTAAAATGTATAGCATCTGGAAGCCCAAGTGAGAGGTAATATGTTTTCCAATTTTTCCTATATACCTTGCAGATTACCACCATGTCCCTAGCCATTTCTATGTGATTAAGCATTAAATTTTATGGACTCATGTTTTGCAGCACCCTTATCAAAGGAGTAGTTTGTACAAAAAATATTACGCATAAGCGCATGATGTCTCAATACGAAAAGCCTAGGTTACTCCTTTTAGGAGGAGCACTGGAATATCAGAAAGCTCCAAATCAACTAGCTTCTATTGATAAATTGTTGCAGCAGGTGCCTTCATGATTCACCTATTGGTTATGTGTCTTTCAGTTAAGTTTGTTTTTTCTTTGAAAGAATTTCTGAATTGTAAATGCTGGCAGGAAAATGAACATTTGAAGATGATAATTTCAAAAATTGAGGCTCTTCGACCAAATGTTTTACTGGTAGAAAAAAGTGTAGCTTCATTTGCCCAGACATATTTGCTGGAAAAGGAAATCTCCTTGGTGTTGAATGTTAAAAGGCCTTTGTTAGAGCGTATAGCTCGCTGCACTGGTGCTCTTATCATTTCATCAGTGGATAATTTATCAAAAGCACGATTGGGGCACTGTGAAATGTTCCGATTAGACAGAATGGTGGAAGAGCATGAGACTGCTAATCATTTCAACAAGAAGCCATCTAAAACGTTAATGTTTTTTGAAGGTTGTCCGCGGCGTTTGAGTTGCACGGTAATTTCCTTTTTCTTGTATTTTCTTCTGTACTTTCTGTTACGTGCTTGTTTTTGTGTAAGCTATGGATGTGTGCCGTGGAGTCTGTTTCTTATTTTTAGTCTTGTTGTAGGTCTTACTGAAGGGCAAATGCCACGCAGAACTAAAGAAAATCAAAGAGGTCATGCAGTATGCAGTTTTTGCAGCCTATCATTTATCGCATGAGACATCATTCCTTGCGGATGAGGGTGCTACCCTACCTAAAATGATAGTAAAAGACTCAACTGACATGCCAATTAGTGCAAGAGCTGATGCTGATATTTGTATGACATCTAACACCCTTCCGTCAACCATGTGCCAATCAGAGGCTGATGATGCTTCTAAAGTGGAGGACTTTGTTGGTCATGATTTAAAGCATGAAAATTTGGGATCAGCATCAGAAAATTTTGATGACCTAAGTGTTGAGAATGTACCCTCTGATTCATATTATAGCAATATAACTTCTAATTTGACTGTAGAATCAGATTATTTGCATCAGTGTAATGAATCAGCAGGGGGCACTATATCTAGTACGAGAGACCTTTTGCAAGCAGATTTACAAGAAACCACAGTCCAAGAGGGGGAGTGTGGTGAAGTTGCTGACTCAACAAAAGACAAGATTAGCGAGGATGAGTTTTCTGGTAAATACTTTTCTGCCACTGATGGTCATCCGAGCATATTGGTGTACTTTTCCAGTCATTGTGTATCGAAAGGAAGTGTATGTGAACGCACTAGGTTGCTGCGCATAAAATTCTATAGCTCTTTTGATAAGCCACTTGGGAGATATCTTCGGAATGATCTGTTTGGTCAGGTAAGTTGTGTTTATTTTTCTGTGTTTGCTGGTACCAGTTAATTCTGAAGTGAAATGATTAGAATTGTTTTTTTCCAGACATCTTGCTGTCAGTCTTGTAAAGAGCCACCAGAGGCTCATGTCCTTTGTTTTACACACTTGCAAGGAAATCTTACAGTCAATGTTAGGCGCCTTCCCTCTGTGAAGCTACCAGGGGAAAGCGATGGCAAGATTTGGATGTGGCACCGGTGTCTGAAGTGTCCTCTTGTGGATGGAGTTCCATCAGCAACTCGGAGAGTTGTTATGTCGGATGCTGCCTGGGGATTGTCTTTTGGAAAGTTCTTGGAACTTAGCTTTTCAAACCATGCAACTGCAAATCGAGTTGCAACCTGTGGACATTCTTTGCAGAGGGATTGCCTCCGTTTTTATGGGTAAATCATCCAGACAAGGAATCACTAATTGATTATTCTGTTTATTTATGCAGTTTTTGTTGTTTCTTGATACTTGAAATGGTGATAAACAACCTGATGTAAACAGGTTTGGGAACATGGTTGCTTTCTTCCGGTATTCCCTTATTGATATTCTTTCTGTCCATCTTCCTCCATCTATGCTGGAATTTGGCCACATCCAACAGGAGTGGATTAGAAAGGAGGCAGGAGAGGTGATATTAGAAAACTACTATCAATATTTGCTTGAACATTTTAAAAGTGGTGTTGAACAATATAGAGTCTAGATTGATTGTAAATTTGTGTTTATCTACTCCTTATTATCAAAATTTTAACTCCCCCCTTCTTTTTTGTGCAGCTTTTTAGTAAAGTGGAAACCTTGTATGTGGAGATATCAGATGTGCTTGAACGCTTTGAAAAAAAGATTGTATCTCCTGGTATTGGAAATGAGCTGTCAGATACCTCTGACATTTATATCCACATAACAGATCTGAAAGATATGCTTCGAAGAGGAAGAACTGATTATCATGTGAGCAAACTAATTTATATCTGGTGTCAATTTATCATTGTTATATTAGGATACTTGGTTTATTGAACCTCGTAAGTGTGCAAGTGTTGTATGTGTATTCGTATTCTGACATTTCACTTATGAATATACTTGAATCTAACTTCCTGTTCTGTTTCCCTTTTAATTATGCGTGTGTATAGCGTTTGTTAAAATCAGCCACAGAGACCCCACAACCACAGAAGATGGCTTTAGACATTCTGGAACTAAATCGCTTGAGACTTTCACTTCTAATTTGTTCACATGTTTGGGATAACCGGCTATGCTCATTGGACTCTTTTAGTAAAAGATGCTTAAGTTCCAAGTTTAAAGAAGAAAAAGAATTAGGTACGGATGTTAAAGAATTAAGTGTTGACTCATTTCATAAGGATCAGAATCTTGACTGTGGGCTTGAGCAAAATTATTCTCAGCCTTCAAAATTGGACGAGTCTCATGAAAGTCATATGCGTGCAGAGCCGGATGACCCACTTGAACCTTGTGCTTCTGAAGCATTTACATGTCATCTTGATGGAGAGGAAGTACATTCAAGTGGTGAATTTGTTGCCAACCAAACAGTATCTGAGGAATCCAATCTTTCTGAGAAAATAGATTCTGCATGGACCGGAACTGATCAACCTCCGTTGAATGTTGAACCACTTCATAAATTTCAAACCAATGTTAGTGGTAATTCTCCTTTGAGAATGTTGACACAACCAATGAGAGTTCATTCTTTTGATTCAGCATTAAGAGTTCAGGAAAGAATTAGGGAGGTCTTGCCCTCGTTTTTGACACTTAAATCTTTTCATGCTTCTGGAGATTACAGGAATATGGTTAGAGACCATGTACCTAATTTGCAAACTCACTTTGAAATGTTTCCATGGGAGGTACAAAATCTAAATCTGATTCTGGGATCCACGCCATCGTTCATTTCCTCCGTGCCTCGCATAGCTGAAGGTGCTCGGTTGCTGCTTCCCCAAAACCGTCAGAGTGATAGAGTCATTGCTGTTTATGACAATGATTTCTGTAGCATAATTTCATATGCCCTTAGTTCCAAGAAATACGAAGATTGGGTTTCTGGGAAGTCAGAACTACATGAAGGGGGCTGGAGAGAGAGAAACAAAGAAGATTTAGGCACGTCAAGCTTTTCGGCGTGGGGTGCTCTGGACTTGGATTTTATCAATTATGTTAGTTATAGATCTGAAGATGCTACACCTTCTATTGGTTCTCTTCTTAGTAGGGACTCCAAAAAATCTTTACACTTACAAATTTCTTTTGGAGATGATTCTTTGGGTGCTGGAGGTAAAGTGAATTTTTCTGTCACTTGCTATTTTGCAAAGCAGTTTGAATCACTTAGAAGAAAGTGCTGTCCCCATGAAGTCGATTTTGTGCGATCCTTGAGCCGTGGCCAGAGATGGAGCGCACAAGGAGGCAAAAGTAATGTGTATTTTGCCAAGTCATGGGATGAGAGGTTTATTATTAAACAAGTGACTAGGACAGAATTGGATTCCTTTGAAGAATTTGCACCTCAGTATTTCACATACCTGATGGATTCCTTGAACTCAGGAGGCCCAACTTGCCTTGCCAAAATTCTTGGTATATATCAGGTGAGAACTCATTCTTTGGCTTTGTATACAAGCTTCAGACTGCTCTTGATAAATGTTAAGTTTAATGTTTATAATTAATATATCTTGTTTGGTGACAGGTGAATATCAAATACCCAAAAGGTGGAAAGGAGACAAAAGTTGACCTGATGGTAATGGAGAATCTCTTTTATAACAGAAAAATATCCAGGATATATGATCTCAAGGGCTCAGAAAGATCTAGGTACAATGCGGATACAACAGGGACAAACAAAGTAATGTTAGACCTGAATTTGTTAGAAACTTTGAGGACAAAACCTATATTCCTTGGGAGTAGGGCTAAGAGAAGACTCGAGAGAGCTGTTTGGAATGACACATCCTTTTTGGCGGTAAGCTTTATTTTGGTTACATAACTCAATTCTGATACCACATATGATTTCACTTGTTACTCTGATACAAATGTTTTTAACTTGCCATTTTAACATTCATATTCATGGTTTTACCACTTATTTAAATTGTAGAAATTGCCTGTTTTGTAAGGTGGTTACTCACTGGCTTTCATTTTGGTTCAGTCTGTTGATGTAATGGATTATTCATTGCTGGTGGGGGTGGATGATGAGCGCAAGGAGCTTGTTTTGGGGATCATTGATTACATGAGACAATACACCTGGGACAAGCATTTGGAGACATGGGTTAAGCAATCTGGGATACTTGGGGGTCCTAAAAATGCTGCCCCAACAATTATTTCTCCTAAACAATACAAGAAAAGGTTCAGGAAGGCTATGACAACCTACTTTCTCACCTTACCTGATAAGTGGTCATCCTGAAATTTTTATAATTGTATTCTTTTCTCAACATTCTGTGGCAAGGAAAGCCCTTCATAATAGTTGCCTATCCATGTTGGATAGTCCTTGGATATTTTGGATACAACTAGTTGTATTTTACTTCTAAAAAGAAAAATTATATCAATACAAATGGGAATATTACCATTTTTTAATAAAAAATATTTCCATCACATCCAATGGTTAATGTTAACTTTTAATGCATTCTTTGTTTCTTTTAATTTGACATTTGTGTTCCTGTGTTCATTTTGTATATTATATTATAGTCTATTGTATTTTATAACATAATATTATGATAAGATTAAAATGTATTTTAAAATTATTTAAGCTTTGCTTTGATTGGCCATAAGATGGCGTTCTTTGAATGATAGAGAGTTGCCTCACGGCTTACGGAAGCTTGTGCTTTTTCCTGGAATATAACAGGTTGTGAACTTTTTGGCACATGTTTAGATGGAAAAGTGAGGAAATTTGCTTGATAAGAGAGGTTTTCGACTTTTCTACATGTGCAGGCCATGTTTTGAGAGCTTACTAAATTGACTTGCACATGAAAGCGTACTATTTGGACGGCATTTTTTGGATTATTTTCTATTTTTTCCGCACATAAGAAATAGTCAACAATAGATGCTTTGCATTGTGACATGAGAGAGCCATTTGTCAGCTAAGATACAAAGGAAATGCACTATTTTATTTTAAGGAAATTATTTTCTTATGTAATAGGAGATAATTTTTTCATGTTATGAGATATCAAAATTTGTGCTATTCTTTTTGTTTTAACTAGTGATGAGCTTTATCACTTGCTATATCTATAGCATGAGAGATATTATTTCATGACATGAGAAAAGAGAAATTCTTTATTTTATTGGGTTAAAATTTAGGAAAGAGCATTAAAAGAAAGGGTAAATCTACCATCATGTAACATAATCTAAAACATTTTTTCTACTCAAACAAAAATCATGTGGGTCCTATACATATAATAAAAACAAAAAATAAAAAATGCTGTTGTGGAAACCAATGTGTGAGTAGGTAACAAATTTTATATTATGTTACATAATATTAGCTTTCCCCTAAAAGAAAATATTTAAAACTAAAACAGTCAACAAGAATAATTAGTCAACAATAGATGCTTTGCATAGTGACATCAGAAAGCCATTAGTCAGCGAAGATACAAATGAAATGTACTCTTTTATTTTTTTGGGTTAGAATTTAGGAAAGTATATATTAAAAAAAAATATTTAAAACTAAAATAGAGAATATGCATAGTTAAGTAAAAAGAAATTTAAGATTTTTAATAAATAAAATTAAGAATAACACATTTTTATTTGAGGGAAAGTATAATAAAAAACTAAACCACTTTTAAATAAATAGATAAATAAATAAAGAGTAAAGTATTTTTCACTGAAAATAAGTTATCTTCCGACCCTTAAAATTACGTCGTTTTGAATTAATGAAGGATGTTTCTATAATTTTATTTTTTTTATCATATAAATTTTACTGAAACACTATTCATTAATTCCACTAAAATTATGAAAACACCATTCATTAATTCAAAACAATGTAGCTTTGGGCGTCTCTGGATATAACTGATATCCAGTGACTGAAGAAATACTTTACCCACACACACATATATTTGGATTTCTCTATCGGTTATCCGACTAATCCAATTCGAATTAGGAAGGATCACAATAGCGTCAAAGCTCTTGCTATCAAGATTTTAACACAATTATATGTCCAATAATCGAACTCGAAATACTGATTAATATGAAATAATTCCTTATCAATTGATCCACATGCTTGATGATCATATAAATATACTAAAATTTAATAGAAAATGGAAGATATTAACTTAAACCTTATTTTATGCTTCATCAATTTCATAAACCAAATTCAACCATGGTTCACGGATTAGTATAATTTTATTATATCACGGTCCGTTGGTGGTTGTAATCTTACTAATGTATTATATCAATATCTTACCTAATACATTCAAAAGCTATTAGCTTTTGAGGTGAAGGTATTTCTCAATGCAATCACTCAATTAGGAGGTGATTCAGTCCACATTCTATGACCAGTATTATTAGCATGCTTTGCAAGTCAATCAGCCACCAAGTTACACTTTTTAAAAACAGAATGACAGGAGAAACTTGAAAACCAAGAAGCATAAAAAAAAACTTCACCAATAGTTACAATAAAATAAACATAATAATTTAAAATTAATAGTGCGTAACCAACCTTCAAGTTCAACATTAATATCAGTAGTAACAATTTTATAAGTAACAATATTGCAGTCAAGGAAAGTTGGTTCACTTCATTACCACACAAAAAAAAGTTGGTTCACTTGATATTTCTTTTGTCCCTAACAAACACATAACTTGAGTTTAAATTTAAGAGTCTCCTATTCATGACTACCATTTAGCTTAGGGATTTGCCTTGACCCTAAATTGCGACTATAATTCCCCCACTCTTAATTTTTTTCCAAAAATCTTTATTTCAATTACGAGAAAAAGGGAATTATTGATGCCGAAAGTGCAGAGAAAAGGTGGCACAACATAAGTTAGGGAGTGCATGACAACCTTCCCATAATTAGTTTATTTTTTTTCAATTTTTATTCCCGGGAGCAGAAATGGATAGAAACAGTGTTTGACACAACCAGTTTATTTTTTTGTTCTCGAAAATGAACCGGATCAATTTCTATGCTAGGGAACAAAAAAAAGAATCAATTTTTTTTTTTATGTTCCCGGTCACAAAATGAAAAACACTTGTCTCTTTCAATCACTCTCCACCACTACCATTATTACCACTATCACCACCATCCTGATACGACCACCGCCACTATCGTCGTCTCCGTCGTCACCCAGATGTCATCGCCACCATCACAATCACCACCACCACCACCTCCACGCCACCGCTACCATCACAACCACAATGCCACCATCACAACCACAACGCCACGATTACCACAACTATCACCGCAGTCACTGTCATCACCACCACCACCACCACGATTACCATCACCGCGCCATCACCACTACCGCTACTACCATCGCCACCACCATCATCGCTGCCACTGTTGTCACCACCACTACCATCTCCATGCCACCACTACCACCTCCGCTGCCACCTCCATCGTCGCAGCCACTACCATCACCACCACCATACCACATCAATCGCGACCATTTCCACCACCGCTACAACAATCGCCACTATGCCATCACCACCACCATCACACCATATGAAAAGGAAAATGGTAATCTAAATTTTTTTATGCTTAATAAGAATAATTTTTTATTCATTGATTTGTTCTGTTGTCAAACACAATTATCATTCTCATAATAAAAATAGAACATGTTATAAAACACTTTTCTTTTCTCATAAACTGTTCCAAAGCATAGAAATAAAAAAGAATTGTTTCTTTTCAGAAACAGTGCCAAGAAATAGTATGGTTGTCATGCACACTCTTAAGATATGATAAAAGAGTAATCATCTGGTTCTCAATTTTTATTATCAAAATAATAAAATTCAACTCATACAACAAGGGTCTTCAGCACCATTTTATAAACTAACTACAAATTAATTCAAAATCTAAAATCCTAAAAATAGATATATTGATAAACTACCTTCTAAAAATAAATAAATAAATGAATAATTATAACTAAATTATTCAAAACACATCCCAAATCTTAGATATCAAATAATGTCAAATTAATTGTTTTCCTCTTCTTGCTAAACAAATCACAATCATATTTAATGCTTCATCTGGACTTGGAGTTAATAGCAATTTGTTATATTTCAAATTATTGTTTCTTTTAACAATTGAGCATACTTATTGGGCTACAATTCTGGTGGACTCCAAGCTTCTCGAATCAATGGTTGGACCATGTGCAATTGGTCAACTGTAAGTGCATCATCCTTCCCTACTAGGAAAATATTCATACTCGAATCTTCTTCATCTTGACTGATATCAATCTCTTTAGGTAAAACTCAATTAATAATTCTTCCTCTATTATATCATCATCATCAAATTCTCAACTAGATTTATCATAGACTGGATTATTATCATAAACCAAATTTTTATCATAAGATGGATGATTATCATAAATCGAATAATCATCATAAACTGTATTATCATCATAGACATCAAAGTCATGAATGTTGATTTGCATCTTGATATCTTGAGAAATGGATTGATTTTTAGGTGATACTTCCCAATTCTGTCCATGGTTTAGAATCCCCAAGGGATTAACGTCCTCTTCTTCGTCATCATATGCGTCCTTTAATTCCCTTCCTTCTTCGAATTGAATTCTCGACTTTGTATACGCAAGTCGTCGCCCAAAATCTGGGATTTTCATGTTCCGCTCCTCCACAAGTTGTCACTCCAAAACTTTAATTTTCTCGATATGTGCTCGCACGAGTCATGCCCCAAATCTTGGATTTTCTTGCTCTGCGCCCGCACAAGTAGCCGCTACACAACTTGAATTTTTTTCTCCAACGCATGCTCAAGTTGTCGCTTCAAATCCTGGATCCGCCTTTTGAGCTCTTCATTTTCTAAGTCTTGCGGGTCTATCTGACGCGGTTGTCTGTCTTCTTAAGAAATGAATCCATGTCCCTTGCTTTCACAACTTCGCTATCCACGACCTCTATGATTATGTTCAGCCTTTGGTTAAAGGCAACCTAGTGCTCTGATACCAAATGATGTCAAAGTGCATAGAAAGTGTGGCATAACAGAAAGTTATGATACAATAAAATAGTAACACTCCAGTTCTCAATTTTTATTATCAAAATAACAAAATCTAACTCCTATGACAAGGGTCTTAAACACCATTTTACATACTAATTACAAATTAATTTAAAATTTAAAATCCTAAAAATAAGAAAATTCCCTAAAAATAAATATAACGATAACTACTTTCTAAAAATATATAGATAAATGAATAGTTACAACTAAATTATTCAAAACACGTCACAAATCTTAGATATCAAATCATGCCGAATTAGTTGCTTTCCTTTTCCTTCCAAACAAATCACAATCATATATGCGGCTTCATTTGGATTTGGATTTGATCGCAATTTGTTATATTTCAAATTGCTATTTCTTCTAACAAGTGAACCATATTTATTGGGTCACAATTCTGATTGACTCCAAACTTATTGAATCAATAGTTGGACCATGTACAATTGGTCAAATGTAAGTGGATCAATTAGATACTCTTTAAACTTTCTATTTTTAAAAACAAATAGAACATTTTTATTGGCTCGAGAGAAACTAATTCATTATGCCGAACACAACAACCAAACCATTTGTAATATGGAACTTCTTTAAAAAAATCCAAACCTCTTAGAAAATAATACTTTCAACGACTGAGATTTTATTTAAAATTGATTAAATAATATTATAAATTTAATCTAATAAAGAATTTTATTAGCTTAAAATATTAAGGTTAAAAGCTTGATGACGGTGAACCCAAAAAAAAAAAAAAAAAAAAAAAACTTAATCTTGCGGACCATTTCGATGAATTGGGGATAATAATTTAAGAAATTTTGACCATTCAAAATATTTATACAATCTGAGTCTGCTACCCTCGAGACCTACCTCCGTGGTATCTGAATTTCTATCTTGTATGTATCATCGTCAAGAATTTTTTTTGAGAGGGGCGAAGGGTCACACATCTCAGGTAAATAATGGAACAGTGGGTTATAGTACATATTCAAATTTGGACAAAAATTTCAAAATTTCTTCCTATACAAAGAATGGTAAGAATGAAAATTGGAAGATTAAATTTGATCGAGGAGGGTGAACTTATATTATATTATCATTCTCTTAAGTCTGAATGGGATTAAGACAAAGGTTTGTATGAACTTAGGAGCGCGATCGTCCTCCCTAACCCCTCTCTAATTCCACCACTATTCATCGTTCATATTCATAGCTTATTAAACATTCACATATGAACATTCATAACTTGTTCCATGGTCGAGTTCTGATTGAGGGATCGTATGCTTGTAATTTACCATGCTTTCCTTGTTACCTTTTGCGACTAATTCTTATTCCAACTTCAAAACTGGTAGGTTATCATAAACAATCAACTGGGAGAAGCACAAGATATAATTGAAAAATTAATTATCAAGTGAATCATACATAATGTGTCTTTCTATATAAGGGTACAGATATCATTTTAGGAGTTATGCTATTTATACAACACATAGGATAACAATTAGTCACAAGTCGCAACAGGTGTCTGCGCCAAAGAGCAATTAATTTTACTAAAGATTCTATTCTATGAAACAAATTAAATATAGATACAAATATCCAACTGTAACCATTGTGATCCTAAGTATAATATAACTCTTATTAAACCAAGCGTAACAAAAGCTCCTTCGTTTGGTGATATATTCGCCAGGCTAACAGCATCCCTGTGGATTCAATGTTTGGCTTCATGCTTAATGTGATATAACATATAAGTGGTCACGAAGCCACAGCTACTTGAATCCCTCCTTCGGTGATTGGCATAAAACTCACCCTCTTCTGCAAATTCAACACACTCAATTTAGTTACACCCCATATTCATACTCATAAGTAATAAACTCAGTCACACAAAGTATGAAATTTTATGAAAGTAAGAAGTTATAAAAAAGAGAGGACAAAGAGCAATATTGTCACAGAAAATTTTAAATTTTCACACCGTTTATATGACACAATTGTTTAATGCAACGTGACTTACAAAAGTTTCAATGAATGCTCTAGATGGGACTTAAAAGAATATGTTTACATAAAATCCAAACAGAATTCACCAGAGTTACGGAATCGATTTTCATGATTACATTTTTTAGTGAAATTAAATTAGCACAAAGTAGAACTTAAAAAATGGATCTATGAAATATTCATGCTTCAAGCACAACAACCTTTTGGATTGAAATTTGGGTTGAATTGATTCTTTATAAAATAAAAAAATAAAAAATCCATGACCATAAAAGTTATCTAATTTTAAGAAAAACCAACCTCGCGTCGTGCCTTTGTACTATCCTTAACTCTGTCTCTACCACCCTTGCAATGCATTTGTTGGTCGAACACCATCTTCTTTTCACCATTTTCCTCAGTTTTATTCTCACTTTCTCTGCTTCCATTAGCCATATATAAACGCATGATCCTGTCTGCAGCCTCAGCCTCATCTTTGCAGTCTTGGATCAACTTCTCCACCTCTGCCTTTGGAAGCCTCATTTTCAACCTCACCCCACCATTCTCCTTTTCTTGTTCATCACCACCACAACCATCCATGTTGTTGCTTTGTTTCATGATTGAAAGATCAGAAACAGACCTCCTAGTAAGCATTAGGTTCTCGAGGCGATCTTTGGCACTCATGTTAATGCCAGAGCGAACCCTTCTTGGTTTTGTCTCTTTGGGAAGCTCCACAAGAAAATAAAGCCTCTTTGGTAGCAATTGTTTATGTGCTTCCAAAGGCTTTGCTCTTGTTCCATAGTGCTTTACTGCCTCAGATTCTAGCAAAACAAGACCTGGATGATCCTTAAGCACATCGCCAACTTTCACTGGTGTCTTCAGCTTGAATGTTTCACCATCGATTTTCATGACCTTTGTGGTCTTCTTTGAACCAAAGGCGTTACCCATTAGAACCCCAAGTAACTATGATTTGTCTTTGGTTTTTAGTTTTGTGAGTTTGAGGCACCAAAGAGCATTGAAAATAGCCCTTCAACAAGGTTGATAAAAAAGAAACAATTTTTCGTTCCGGGTAATCCTCACAAACCACCAAAGGGCTCGAAGTGCTAATGCTCACATGTGAATTGGTGGGGGCAAGATTTTATACTTGTTCCTGATTTTGGGGCGTCCTTGGTCAACAAAGAAGGCAAGTTTTAAAAACGAGACAAATTTTTGACTGAAATACCTAAACAGAAAACAATAAACAACGTAGCATTTCGCTCTCAAAAGAACAAAAAAACATAAATAACCAACGACTCTATTTGTCTCTTAAAGGCCTTGTGAGTTGTGACCCTGTATATCTTCTGAGTTTAATTTTCTTTTTCAACAACCATGTTTCAATATTTTACACAAGGCCCCAATGGCGATATTTTTTTAAAAAACTCTAACAGAGTGGACTTTGTGTTTTTTTAAGGATGAAGTGTTTAGTTTTCTGATATTTTCGAAGACGTGACTAACGGCAATCGCGGCGTGGTTTCAAGGATACATGAATTCAAAGCCGGGCAATTTTCGCATGTGATTTTGAGATTTATTTTGACTTTGGTTTGTTCGTATACGTGGAACAAGTACTTGATTTCATCATCAAGGCATTCCTTTTCGTAGTTATTAATTGAAATGTGATTTCCGTTCAAGTGGAAAATTTCTTAGTTACTATTCACTTGTGTACATCTTTTTTTTTTTTCCGAGAAAAGATGCACTTATTATCTCTTATTCTTATTATTAAATTTTATCCTATGATTTCTGTCAATTTAATGGGTAAAGAATTTCTTCAGTCATGGGAGATAAAGTTATTTCCAGTGAGCTCAAAATAACGTTGTTTTAGGGCAGAAATCAAGATATTTTTGTAATTATAATATATTGCAGGGTTATATTAGTCTTTATCATTATAATTTTTAATCTTATAATCCCAAAATGACGTCGTTTAAGTTAACTGAAGATAAATCTCCGGTGACTAAAGAAATACTTTTCTCTTTTTAACTATTATAATTTATTGGGTTATTATTAATTAATTATTATTTTTCAATAAATTATAACTGTTAGATTAACAAAAATTAACGGTTAATATTTGCTAGTAAGATGTCGTAAGAAAAAGAGGCAGTAACTATAACCTCTCCCTTTTATCTAAATCTCAAAATTTTTATTTTTTTTGAATAGGATGTATCTACGTCAGCTGTACCCAAAATTTGTTCTTTTAAGTGAGACGTTTTAATACATAGTAATTTATATCCAAGTTGCATTAAATTAACTATGAAATTTCTTTGGGTTACGGTTACCTTTGCCATGTGAATACGGGTAGGAATACGAGCAAAGAAAAAAGAAAAGAAAGAAAGATAAAGATTTGGGATTTGAATAGATACTAAAGGCCAAAATTAGAGTCCACAGTCCACACTGATAGTCGGCTCATCAAATTAGAAGAGGTTTCCTTCCAAAAAAGTTATTGGACCAAACTGTTAATTATTCATTTTACTTGAGAAGCATCTTTCTTTTGTTATTCGGCTACAGTACTGTTGATAAAATCCAAGCATCCAGAAGCCCTTCAAATTGTACAAAAAAATCTCCTTCAAATTGTGTCGTGTTGCCTAGTCATTGGGGTTATCGTTATTATGGTTTCATTTCAGAATAAGGGTTTAGTCACTGGATATTTTATGAAATATTAAACAATGTAATTTTTAATATTTTTAAATTTATTTATTTATTAAGATTTAATAACAAAATTTATTTATCCTAAGCTCACAGTATATTAATAGCATAAATTGACATATAAAGGCCATATCATAAGAGTGACTGCGGCAATATCGTATCATTATTTTTCATTTATAATTGAATTTAATTGTATTAAGATTATAAACTAAAAGGCTAAGATTACTTCAATTGAAATAGAATATTCAAATAAAACTTTGTAAGATTAATGGAATCATATGATTATTAATAAATTATACAACCTCCCATATAATTACACCAACATTCTATTTTCTTTTTAGCTTCATATGTTCAGAGGAAGTATATATATTTTAAAAAAGATAAACAGAAAAGATTTTGTCTTAAAACTTTAAATCATGAATTGTTTATAGAAAGGAGAGGTGAGTAATTCAACAAATCTTGTGCTAGATCTAATTTATTCATACTGTGTTCTTCCCGTGATTTACTACTTGAGACGATTGTAACGTTCACCAACTCCCATGTTTCTTCATGCAAACCAACCACCAAATTACGGAAGTTTTGAAGTGATGCCAAACACTAACGACATTTTTTTTAAAGAATTGAATTACAACACCACCCGCCACAATAACACAATTGACTGGTAGGTTTGGTTAAATTTAAGGATGAAATAAACATATTTCTCTTCTTGTAAATTCTCCCAGACTAGAGATATGGGTACCAATAATGTGACATTAGCCAATTGATTAATGTCCTCATTAAGGTAACTTTTGCCACTTGCCCATAGCTTCTCAGCTTGTCCTCATTACCAGTAATCATTACAGGAGCATTCCCCATTAACAAAATGATGGAAACGATTAGCATCCCTAACAATAATTTCCCTCTTCACTATTTTTGATATGTATTTGGTAACAGTATGACAGTCAACACAAACACGAAGATTTTTGGTGATCCTAATCAAGCTTCCATATGGTGTACTTAAAAGACCAAATGCAATAGCTAATCTCTCACTGTGTCCCCAGAGCAACTTAACCTTCAATGGCTCATTTACATCACGAAGAACACAACTGGTATCAGGAAGGTAACCAGAAGCCTCCACCTCAAGCCTCAAATTTTCTAATAATTGACAAATATCTGTCCAACCAGGATGTGAATCATCACCAGCAAAAAATGTGTATACCCGGTTTCCTATTTCAATCAAACTATAAGCAGGTGTTTTCTTCAGGCCCCGTATCCTCATGAGGCCTCTTATGTAATTCACTGACTCCCATCGTCTTCCATCAGCATATATATTTGATAACATGACATAAATTCCAGAGTTCAAATAATCTAAAGAAATTAATCTATCTGCAATTTGTATCCCCATATTAATATTCTTATGTGTTCTGCAACCACTTAGCAAAGCTTCGAACACATCCGTGCTGGGTTCGAAGGGCATTTGTTTCACCAATGCATCTGCTTCCTCAAGACAGCCTGCTCGACTAAGAAGATCCACAAGACAAGCATAGTGTTTATCACTAGGCTTAATGTTATGATCTCTTTCCATACAGTGGAACAAAGTCTTACCCTCTTCAACAAGGCCCGAGTGACTGCAAGCTGTTAGAAGAGAAACAAATGTAGTTTGATTTGGCTTGAGCCTTTCCTCTATCATTCTATCATAGACACAGAGAGCATTATTTCCATGACCATGCATTCCATAACCCATGATCATAGAGTTACAGAGTATGACATCTTTTAAACAGAATCCATTATTGAATAACTTCTCAGCAGAGTGAATTTTACCACACTTGGCATACATATCAATCAAGGCTGACATATTAACTGCATCAAATGCATAACCATGCCGGATCAAATGACCATGGACACTCCTTCCTTTCTTGAGAGATCCTAGGTGGGCACAGCAATGCACAAGACTAACAAGAGTGACAGAATTGGCAGCCACATTTTCTTCTTGCATCTGACAAAATAATTTCAGGGCATCCTCTGCATAGCCATTTTGCGATAAACCCACCAGCATAGCAGTCCAAGTAACTACATTCCTTTTTTCCATTCTTCCAAAAACAATAGTTGCCTGCTTTGTGGCACCACATTTAGAATACATGTCAACAATTGCAGTGGACAAAATTAGATTTGATTCAAGTCCTTTTCTAATGATACAAGCGTGGAGGATTTTTCCACTTTCCAAGTCAGATGTTTGAGAACATCCCCGAATAAGGCTCACCAAGGTTCCTGAATCAAACCCAGCACCACTTTGGACTAGTCTATGAAATAGAGCAAAAGATTCAGGTATCATACCATTTTGAACATATCCTGAAATCATAGCATTCCATGAAATCAAATTTCTACTGCACATGCTATTGAAAACCAAATAAGCACTGTCAGTGTCACCCATATTATTATACATATCAACTAATGAAGTAAGCACAAATACATCATTGCCCATGCCTAAAGCAAGGACACAACTGTGAACACATGTTCCAATTTTTTTAAGTCCACTTTCTCCACAAGCTTTGAGTAAGCTTGCCATAGTCACAGGACTTGGCTTTATCCCACAACCAATCATCTCAAGGAACATTTGAATTGCCTCCTTAAAGAGGCACTCCTGCACATAACCCCCAATGATTGAATTCCAGCAGACAACATCCCTTTCAGGCATCCCATCAAAGACAGCTCGCGCATCACCAAGATTGCCAGATTTTACCAAAAAATTAATCATTGAACTGCCAACATAAGGATGCAAATGGAATCCCCTCCCAACAGCTGTCCTAACAATTTCCATACCAATCTCATTATCCAATAAGCTGGTGCAGGCCTTGAGAGCAAAGATACATGTGTAACTATTAATTTCTATATCACAAGACCCCATCATTTTAAACAACTTGGGAACCTCCTTGTATTGATGGTTTCTCTGGAACCCAACCATCATGGCATTACAAAGAGTGGTTTCTGGGTGAGAACATTGATCAAACACCTTGCGGGCAACACTAAGAAAACCCAAATCAGAATAAGACTTGATGAGTTTTGCCGCCAAAAAGTGTTCAGTGGATACCCAATTCCTAATAATCTGTGCATGAATAGACTTGACATGGATAAGGGTATTCGAGAAATCATGTAAGAGTGAGGAGAAGACGGAAGGAGGTTGGTTGAATGGGGCATCTTGAATAGAAGCAAATGTTGGGGGTGGTGCAGGTGCAGCGTTGTAAATGAGCCTGCAGCTGCAGGGTATCCTGGCCTTCGCAATTGCGTCTCTGAGGTGAAAATACGATAAAGGCATCAACCATAAGAGGAAGAACAAGAGGTTAGTCTAAAAGGGCGCTACTTCTAACGCTATTGTCTGCTCTGCCAAAATTTTCAAAATTTTAAGACCTCATCTTGTTTATTTTCTAATCAAGAATTTTAATTAATTTTTTCAAAAAAAATTATGATCTTGAGATTTTTAACATTTAAAAGTTATGATCCTTAAATCAATTTGTACTTTAAGTTTCTTTTCCATCATCAGTATATTTGATATTTTTTAAAATGAAAGCTCTTTGACCATCTCCAAAAATATATTTACGGAATCAAAGTCAGATTCTCTCTTTACTTAAACTTATATTATTGAGTTATACCAATTGAATATTTTTTTTTTGTCCGGTAAACAAATATTTCTACTTTTAAGTTAATGTTTTATGGTCAATTTTAAAATGATATAATTTTTATGAAAGATCTTTTGATATCGGTGTCAAAATTTTTAATTTAACACCGATTTTTGTCATTTTGTAACTTAGTTGGCTTCCATGTAGCTTGCAAATTATGAATAAAAGGTCGCAATTCAGTGAATGTAAAAGCTTCTTGTCACGTAACCTTTGCACGAATTAAGAGCACAAAAACTTTCAACCAATGCAAACACAATTAAGTTTGGCCAGTAACACTTTCTTTTCCTTCTTATTTTATTGTTTTTCAGCCAAGGAAGTTAGAAGACTACTTCGAAAACCAAAAAGTATCTTTCTTCCTACCATTCCCTTTGCTCTGAAAGCTGCGTCAGAATTAAACTCATAAACTCCAAAGGAACATGATTGGAGGATTGTGATCGTTTGAATTACTCATTGCTGGCCAATCTAATAACTGATTCTTGACAAAACTATCCATGATTGCCCATTATCCATGGTCAGACTATAAGCATCACAGCATATTCGGGAGCCCAAATAACATTATCAGTGCTGATACTTTATACATTTGTTTACATTATTGAGACTCAAACAATGTCTTAATTCTGTGACTGTCCAGTTTTAGTTATTGTAGGTAGCTGGAAGCTCATCATACAGTTAACGTTTCAACAGGGATCGAAGAGGAAAATAGAAACTTTCGTAAGAATTTCTTAAACAACATCAATTGATTTCTTTACACGCTCTTAGAGGGGTCAACAAAGAACAAACCAAAAAAAGAAGGAAAGAATGAACTGAACCAATGAGGCTGACTTTGCTTATTTCACCCTCGTATGATCAGTTTGCAAACCGAAGTGTGGAAAATTATGTCAAATAATCGGAGAGGAAGATATTAAATTTGAAGTTCCTTGCAGAACTTCACCATTCAAACCTGTTGTAACTTACGAAGATGCTCCAATAATGAAGTAGCTTTCCGTTTGGCCCTCTCTGTACCACTCCGAGCAAGTTCAGAAAGAGGTATGACAGCACCGAGTCTACTTATGCAAGCAAGATTGTCAGCATCCCTCTTGCATAAGGCAAGTAAAATGGCGGCTGCATTCTCTTTGTTGCGAGGCAATCCTGTCCTCAAAAGATCTATTAAAACTGGTATAGTGCTGGCTTTTACTATAGCAACCTTTGCCTCTTGGTGGCTGGCAAGAACCGACATTATTGTTAGGGCTTCGTCAATCATTGATTTGCTTGAATCTGTAAGCATCAGCAACAATGCTTTGATGATCCCTGCCCTAATGGCCCTGCCCTTGTTCCCTTGATAAATGCACAAATTAAACAATGCTGTTGCTGCATCCTTCTTCCCTCTAGGGCTCCCATTTTGGAGCAATTCCACCAATGCGGGTATAGCTCCTGAGGCACCAATTATTATTTTGTTCTCATCAGCAAGTGACAAGCTAAAGAGGGTTGCCGCTGCATTTTCTCTTGCTTCCATGGTTCCAGCTCGGAGGACTTGGACAATGGATGGAATGGCACCAGCAAGCATTATAAGTCCCTTGTTGTTTTCATATATAGAAAGGTTGAGAATTGAAGTAACTGCATTGTCTTGCGTCAATACATCTTCTGAAGTTAAAAGGTTCACTAGAACTGGAATTGCTCCGGCTTCAGCAATCAGTATCCTATTGTCAGTGCTTCGTTTGGATAGTGATCGAATTTCAGTAACAGCTGCTCTACGCTCCTCAACAGACTGGCTGGAGAGCTTCTGGACCAGAGCTTCAATTGCTGCTATGTCACCAGTAACATCTCTGAACGATCCATCACTCTTTTTTATTTTGCCATTAGTTAGTCCAGTTGGCTGCTCAATGTTGTGCTCTACGCACCACTGAGTAATAAGGCTCCTTAAAACATAATTAGGTGTAAGGGTCAAATGTTGGAGCTTCTGCTGAGTTTTCGGACATGTTGCATTACCACAATCTATCCATCTCTGTATGTAAGATCTCTCGTATGTCTGCGGAACAAAAGAAGCATGAAATATAGATGAGCTCAAGAATTCACAGGAAAATGCATTGTATTTTACACAACATCTGAGACGAACTTACCTGACCGGTGGCCACAATAACGGGATCCCTCATTAATTCCAAGGATATAGGGCATAGAAAATCTTCAGGAATTACTATTGCTCCAGGCTTTTTAACTTGAGGTTGACTTTTTCTCTCAGAAATCTCTTGACTTTCAGGATCAGTTACATTTGATAAGGAAACCTCAGAAATGCTCCTTGCTCTTTCCAAGCGAGATCCTGCTCGATATGTGCTGCAACTTTTCCCTCCATTGATTTTAGGAATGCTGTCTAGTTCTGATAAATGTTCAGGACAGCTGTTTTGTTTGTGCAATCCACTCAGAGATTTGCCAAGAACCTGACTAAGTTCTTGATCCAGAGGCTGGGATAATTCATAAGATGGCATTGTTGAAATCATATACCCATATTTTTCTGTAGCTCTTCTTAACTGTGTTCTTACCAAATCCACCTAGAAAAAAGAAGATAATATCAGCAATTTCATCAACGAAGTTGTCGGTAAAGGTAACAAAAACACCACATTTATCAAAGTTCTACCTGTTCTTTGACTTCCTCTGAGATGTCTAAATTGTCATATGGTAAGTTGCTTAATAATTTTTCCAATTTCCATGTCACACACTGAAATTGGAAGACAATGGTCTTGGCAGCTCCATCCTTAAATCAAGATATACCAAAATTCAGAAATGTACACAGACATCCTTTTACAGATATACATGCCCACAGAAATTCAGCATTCGTAAGATTCCAAGTTAAATAATTTGAGAAGTGAAAAACCATCTCTATTTGAAGAAAATGTTGTAATGATATAAATATTTACCAAGACAACCACAAAGAACAATATACAAAATGCCGAACAGAAGAACGATTCCAATCAATGAAACAATATAGTGAATATAGTGGTTTGATAGCACTTATCATACCCATCCACACAACATATGTAATGTAAGCAATGGATTCAAATCCGATAAAGGTTATATCACTTCCTGAAATGTCTATTCTCATAAGTAACAATGGACGGATGGCAAGTTAGGAACTTCAAGATGGCTAGATCAACACAAATTATTGCAGACTCAACCCAATCACAAAATACCAAATTAAAGCCAAAAATAATAAATAAACAAAAATTATGTGATGCTGTTTCGGTTCATCAAATTGAACGTGGTATTCTTTCATCAAATTGTACCACGATTATGACGAGGAATAAAAAGAAAAGAAAAATAAACAGATCTAAATTATTGAAAGACCCAACAAAACCACATTCAAATGTGGGGTTGTGCTAACACGCTGATGCAGGTTACCCAAGAAACAAAAGCAGGAACTACACTCTGTGAGATTAGATCAATTCTCCTGATTTGTTTTGCACATCAATAGCAGCATTCAGCAAATAGCAACCAAACACAATGCACAGAAGCATGAATTCGGAAACACAAAGAACAGAAGGATGAGAAGGACGAGCGTTAGATGGAGAAACTCACAGAAGAGCAATTGGAACGGAAGTTCCTAGCCACCGAAAGCAATCGCTTAGCAGAGTGAAGAGCGAGGACCAGATCAGAGGACCACGAAGAAGCAGAAGCAGAAGCAGTAGCGGAAGAACTGGAAGCAGAATCGAAAACCTTGTTCAGTTCCCCAATCTCCTCGAACAAGTGGGTAAGGAGGGAGATCCTGCGAACCAGATCGGTGCAATCCTTCTTAAACATGGCATCGGCGGCAATGGCGGTGGCGGAGGAGGACACACCTCCAGCCCCGGCGCACATTCCGGCGATGTCGTGAACCAGACTAAGGAGCTCCGGCGTGTGGTGTCCGGCGAGCTCGCCGGCCATTGTTGCAGTTTATGTGTTCGAGGGAAAGTCAGAAAGAGTCTAATAAAGTGCGTGATGAGACTTATCGGGTGTGGACACGTACCAACAATTATGTTATGAGTTTCTCGGATTCGCCTTCATCTGGTTTTCAAATTATTAATTAATTAGTTAATAATATTTAATTCAATTTAAAAGAAAAACGGAAATTATTTAATATAGTTGTAAATTTATTAGAGAGGGTTTAAGAGTGGAAAGCGAGAATCTCGGAGAAAGATTGAAGGATAATGAAAGAGAGAGAATGGAAACAAGAGGATACAGTTGGGTTTGGAATATTATGAATTGTAATGCAACCAACTACACTATCTTTCATTTTTATTTTTATTTTATATCATGATAATTTTCCTTTGTGCACATTATGGTTACCTTCACTATGACTTTCAGTTGGGTTTGGAATTTTGGAATATTATGAATTATAATGCTAAAATTTGTGGAGATGCGAAATCCTATGTAGGAAAGTACGTCTGTGCGTTTGTTTTGTTTAAGAAAATGTTTGCCCATTAATGTTATCAAAAAAAAAAAAAAAAAAATTTCTGTTTCTAACGCGAAGACACCAATATAATGAATATGTCAATGGGATTCTTCATTCTAGTTAAGTTAGTAATTTTAAAGCAATAAATAAAAATAATATAGAGAAATACTTTAAAGATTTAACATTTCTATAAAAATAATATTATCTCTTCCTAATATGTTGACCTGATTTTCTCGATTCTCTACTGACACAAATCGGTAAAGACCGTAAGAGTGAATATTTTGTTTCCTAATTCGTTTCTTTATACCTTGACAACAGCTTGTCTTCTTTATTTTCGACCGTGAATATTTATTACTAACTATTTTCGCGTTTCTATTCTTACAGCACGATTGTGATGGATTTTTATTTATTTATATCGTATATTTGTTTCTTAAAAAAATAAAATTAAATAATGCTTTTAATATATTTGTCATAAAATTTTGTAATTATTAATGTTTATCCTAACTTCCTATATCTTGCTCCGCGTGAGCATAGGCAACATATCTTTTTTGTTTTTTCAATGATATTTTACTTTTTTATTATGATTTTGGTAGCTAGCTGGAATATGAGCACTAAGAAAGGAAGAAAAAAGGGTAAGGATGCAAGGTCGTTTGCCAACCTGTAAAGCCATCATATTGTCGTCTTACTAAGACAATCATGAAACGTTTAATTAAAATGGAAAAAAGAAATGAAGAAAAGAAGATTCGTAATATAATATAAATATAATATTAGTTTTTATTTGTTGGTTATTTACAAGTGTAGATCTTTGCAATGCTGCAGGCTGAGCGATGCCGTAGAGGCAAGGCGCGAGGCGTGTTCCGCTTTGTGTTGATTGGAATAAATTATTTTAGAATTTAGAATCTCATTACACTAAACAAATGGCTTTTTAAATGTTCTATTACTTTGTTTATGTTTTTAATTATTTTGCACATACGTGTGTGTTTTGTCCTAAGGTTTAGTTCTTTCTTTTGTACATTGCTACAAATAACAATGTTAGTCCCTCTTAAATATTAATTACTATCATATACTTCATATTAAAAAAAATTAAGATCATTGTGCTTGACAACAAAATGAGGGAATACAAATGAAAAACAAAAACAAAAACAAAGTAGAAATAGAATAGTTAATTTGTCATTATTTATTTATTATTATTTGGATGAACATAAGAGAATGGTAATTTATCTATTGTAATCTTTTTATGACAAATTGTAATAGCTTTTTCACCGAATGGGAGGCTTTTTTTTTAGACTTAGCTAGTAAATTTTTAATATTCATGTAACACGTATTCTCTTATTAAAATTAGGAATACGTGGATTAATGTGGTATTGAAAATAAACTAAACATAATTAAGTCAATCGTATATGTTTTTAATTTTGATGTGTTTATCGAATTTTTTCAAAAATTTAAGTTATTAGGTTAAAGTAAATAAATGATTTTATACTTTATATTATATTTCTAATACATCTCATACAAGAGGTCATAGAACTTGACAGGTGGATAATAAAAGACACATCTATCAGTACTAAATTTTTAGGAAATATTACTCTCCTTTTACATAAGATTACTTCTCTTCTACTCTCTCACTTCGATTTCCGCACCTCACCTTTTTTCTTTTCTTTTTTCTTATAATGGTGGGACCCACCCATTTTATCTCTACAACATAAGATACCTATCTTATGTTGAAGGAGAATAATAAAACCCTAAATTTTTTTACCATATTTATTTAAACAATAAAAATGACAAGAATAAAACTCTATATCATTTTATTATAAATAGTTTGATATCATATCATGTAACTAAATTTTCCAATAACTAAAGTTATTAAATAATAGCAAATAAATAATTGTATAGTTTATATTATATTTGTAATGTAATCGATGTGGCTGTGACAATTACTAAAAATTTGTCGCTATTAAGATTTTGCCTAAGTTGTGAAGGCTTCTTTAGCGTAAGACTCGGATTGATTCGAATATATTTTATAAGGAGAATGATAAAAAGTTCACCTTGTGAAAATATTTTCTATTTCTTTACATATAAGTCATGAAATTAAATAATAATGTAATTGTATTTTATTTTTTGTCAGACATTTTCAAACATCTATAGTATCTGAAAATGTCTTTGAATTACGTCTAATTTGAGTTTAGTCGGTAGACTGAGCCTTTTTGACTCAATCTGTGTAACTTTCGAAATTTTCTTATATATAAAAACCAAATATTTTATCAAAATGATAAAATAAATGGTGGAGTTTGCTCTTGAATCAGTAAGGTCAAAAGGCCCTAAACTCATTTAGGGAAAGAAATATCTTTCAGCATTTTTTTTTCCATATTTTATAAAAATCAAATTTGAAACTTTCTTTTTTAGATAATCAAATTTGAAACCTTACTTACCGTACGGATTAACATCCGTTGGTAAAATTAAACAAATTTAACCTAATATGTAAGCATAATTAATTATTAGGTATGCTCTTTTTTATTTTTCAAATATTAATTAATTATTAAGCTAATTAAATTAATAATTTATTTACATTTAATTAATAATATGATATATCAGAATATAAGCATTTCACTGGTCAAATGTTTAAGTAAATTAGTGATTAAATTAATTTAATACTTAATCAATCAATAAATTAAACAAGAAAGGAAATATTTTTGAAGAAGCGGAACCATTAATTATTTTCTCTATTTTCCTATTTCATACTCTCTGGCTTAGATCAAGCCTAAGCTTAAAGTCAGAATTAGTGGAGAGATAGTATATGTTGCACATATATAATTCAATTTCAGAGAGTCGTGCATGGGATGGCTCTTTTAACATCTATATTCAATTTTTCCATTAAAGAATTTGAACTTGAGATCTCTAATTCTCTATTCAAGGAAAATAAAATTTTTGCCACTTAAACCAATGAATATTGGTTTTGAAAGTTGCTCTTTGTATGGAATTACAAGACACTAAGATTTCAAAAGGAAAATATAATAAAAAAAAAATCTGAATAAAAAGGAATAAATCGTATCGTTTAATATAAACAAATTTTATTACATGAATTGGATAGAACTAATCTAATCCGAAATTGGTTCCAAAAGTAATTCAGTTAGATAAAATAATTACCTAAAACTTGTGAAAGTAAGTATTGGTATAACACATACCTCACAATTTTATTTTTATTTTTTTGTATAGGACTCGTACTCATTACTATCTCAATAGGTACTTGTCGAGTTGTCGTCATACTTAAAATATTTATGTACATTAGCATTGTAATAGGGGTATTCATCAACCAATCCAAATCGATTCAAAATGCGGTGACTGAATCGAAAAATCAAAAATCAAAAATCGAAAAAAAAATCGCAAAATTTAATTTAATTGGATTGCATCGGTTTTCGGATGGGTTGGTGAAAACTGATCCAATGATTCCCCAACCTTACCATCTACCTACTTGGGCCTTTTTCTCAATTATAGCCCAAAAATCATATAGCAAAATTCTATTTTCAAGACTCATTAACCCATCATGTTGGAGAAAATGGGTTATGCTTTATCTATGTTATGTTTTTTTTTGTAAGATACATAATATATTTTTATTACATGGATTATTGCTGTACAACAACTCATCTATAGGATCAAAATTTGGGTTACTTCGTATCTCAGGCAACCATAATATAAATTATAATTTTTTTGTTGGAGATAAAAGACGACAATTCAACTTTTTGTTGTACAATGCTTCTAGATTGCAAAATAATCATTATACAAACTTTACAAAGTCGATACATACAAAAAATATATTATTTGCACAATAATAATCACACAAATCTTATGTTCTGCCTTATGCAGATGTGTCCAATTGGGATTGGATGATTGATCTATGATCCAGGTGTCTTCTCTGGATATCTATGAGTTAGGTATCTTGAGGACAGCAGATCACACATTATTTAATGGCCTTAGCCTTGGAAGAGGTGTGTGTGTGTACTGTCTCGTTGTGCGTATCAGTAAAAAGAGATTAGGTCATACCTGTAGCGTCCAGCTCTTATTTATAATGCTTACCTGTGGGCCTGCGCTGATTGTGGGCCTTACTGATCATGGGCCTATTCCTGGTCCATAACAATTGCCCCCCAGCCCGGTATGCTGAGCCTTCAGGATGCCGGGATGTAAAGCCGAGTAGCAGAGCCTTCAGGATGCCGGAGTGAAAATGGGTGCCTAGGCAATCGCAACAGATCCTCCTTTTGCAGGCAATCATTACAACTTTCCACGTGGCCCTCTCATATCTGCGCAACGTGCGCCATTACGCCTACTCGAGCCATTGGCATTTATTGCGACTGCCCCAGCGTCCTTTCAACCGTCTTTCCCCCCGAAGTTACCCTTTTACCCTTGACCTTTGGTTTCGCGGGTTTCACCTATTTGATTTGTGCCTCCTCCTTTCTCACTTCCTTACTTGCTGCATTACGCATTACGCGCTGAGAAACTTTCTCCAGTATTTCCTGCATTACGTTCCATAAGGTTTCCTTCCGTTCACCAGCTCCCCACCATTTGTTATCTCTCGCATCCTCTACTTACACCAGGTATGTGCTTCAACCTACTTTATTTTTCCTCCTCTCTTGCTTTGATTTTCCTTTTGCTCAAATGTATGCTTGTCAGGGGCACATTTTCTGTTTCTGGGTATGCTTGTTTAGGCTACGTGTACTTAGGTATATACCCTTCAGGATGCTTTGCTTGGGTATTTTAACTGCGAGTTGCCTATTTCCATTTTATTATCTTGCCCACCTGTTTATGCCTTGCTCTCCCCTTAATAGCATGAGCGGGGGGAATTTGCACGGTAGAAGGACGTCCACATGCCCCCGCGTTTTTGGCCGTAGTGATGAGATCCTACGAGAGGAGGAAGAACAAGCCATACGGGATGAGGATAGATACGTCCAGAGTCTCCCTCCCGGAGCGAGGTTTTGGTTATACGGTATACCTCGGACTCAGGACGAAACCCAGGTCGCCCTGCTTAGAAGCTACCGCGGCAATAGAAGCAGAGGAAGTTCTTCATCCCGTCCTTCCTCACGAGGACATCGCCAACGATCTGGCCGAATCCCGGCCGTTCCATCCTGTCGTTCCCATCCAAATCTAGGTAGAGGCTTAGGTTCTGCCAATTCGGCTTCTAACCCGGCTCCAAGCCTTACCTGGTTTCAAGTTCCTGTTCAGTCCGAAACCACCATCCCAGGTGCTAAAAACATAGATCCGTGTTTTAATTGTGTCTATCTTAGCAGCCGATTTATTGAAAGAGGGAACGATTTTATGGCCGATGCGGTGCTAGGAGGTTGCACCCATTATCCTGGATTACCAGATCCTGCTTCTTCCTCCTTGTCTTCCTCTGATGATTCGTCCGACTCTTCCAACGATAGCTTGTTTAGCTCAGGTACGTACACTTTTTGTCACGTACTGTTTCTGTTTTTAATCCCCCATTTTTGCTGTTCTAGGTTTTGATGGGGTCCCCTTCTGCAGAATTTGCCCCTGAAATGACATCATCCAGTCACGGCCGAGAAGCCGACATCAGCCCTGCCGAGCAAGGCTCTTCTGCCGTGGATATGACTCTTCGTAAGCAGCTTCCCTGGGTGACCGAGGAGGTGCTTAGCTTCCGGTCATATATGACGACGGAGGAGATCTCCGGGCTTCCCATAGGCAACCCAGAGGGATTTGATACTTTCTGTCCCGCCGAAGACGAACCCGTCTGCTCGGGCCGGAATCCCAAAGAACCGCCATTTTTCTTCTGCTATCGTGACTTAATCACCAAAATTGGTATCCGTTTTCCATTTTCCGCTTTTAAAATTCAACTACTGAATCACCTTCTCCTTGCCCCCACACAAATTCACCCCAATGGTTGGGCTTATATTGTTGCCTTCGAACAATTATGCACCTCGTTGTCCGTACCCAGCACGGTGCCTCTTTTTTTTTTCTTTTTTAATATATACACCCCTCGCACCGGGTCTGAACCTGCCGAGCTCAAGGGATGGACCAGCATCCGGGGTCGTGGTGGAAAGAAACCGGAATCCAGAAGGTTATTTTCAGTATACAGTGACTCCTTTAAGGACTTTAAAGGTGCATTCTTTAAAGTTGTTGCCGAGGTCGGTGCCAAGCCGTGGTTTCTTCATGAGAACGGGGAAGGGAGATTCCCCATGTACTAGTCCTATGATCACCACTTGCGGAAGCCGGCAGACTACCGGCTGGGTTTGTCAGCCGAGGAAAAGGCACATGCGAAGACCTTGCTGGCTCACATCGCGGCCCAAGGGCATCTGAGCGCCGCCTCATTAGTGGCAAAGTCTGCAACCGACCTTCCCGAGACTAGTACGGATTTTATATGCATATGTTCATATTTTGTGTTATTGGTGTGTTGCTTACTAACCCCGGGTTGCGTTCTCATGTATGCAGGTTCCCAAATGAATCCTTCTGCGGACAAGGTTCCAGATTACGTTCTAGCCCGGCGAGGGAAGTCTTCTGCTCGGACGCAATCCCACGCCCTGAAGCGGCCACGGACCGCCAGTCCTTTTGCTGGGACGAGCAATGCCCCTCGAGCGACCACCGCCGCCTCCGTGCTGGATTTAACCAGTGATGATAGTTGGCTTGAGATTGGGAATTACCAAGCACCCGCTCCCGCCGGTTCGACTGGGGTTCCCAGGGCTGCTGAATCTATGGAGCGCGGTAGTCCGGCTCCCTCACCCCTCCCTACCGAGCTCAAGAGAGGTGCTCTATGGGCAACTGGAGTGGCTACAGAATTGCGTGGGGTGACTCGTCCACCGTAAGAATTTTACGGGACTGGCATTTTGTCACAGGCCCAAGTAAAAGAACTGGAGATGGCCGAACTATACGCTTACAAAACGGCTTCTTTGGTGAAACCGTACTCGGTTCTGCTGGAGAAGCACTCCGAGCTTCATACCGAAAAGGATGCCCTCCAGACTGACAGGGACACCTTCCGAGCTGCCCACGACCAATTGGTTGAGGATAACAAGAGTTTGACCCTATCCGCTGCTGCTGCTACAGCGTTGTTGGAGCAATAACAAGCTGACATGAAGCTTATTTCGGATTCCTTCGGACTCGAGGTAGACAAGGAAGCCATCATAAACTTTATCAGAGGGAAACTATCGTCCTTATCCGAGTTGGAGAGGAACAACGCTGCTCTGAGTCAGCAGGTCCAGAAACTGGAGACTGATGTCCAGAATTTGCAAGCTGATTACGACAATAGTCAATCCGTGCTGGAGAACGCTGCTGAAACTGCGTTCAACAATGCTGTGAACCAGATCAAGCACTTCAATCCTGATGCGACCTTGAACACGGATCAACTGGATTGCTTCGGATATGTCTTGGGCGACACGTTCTTCCCGTCAGTTATGGAGACGGAAACCACCAACGATGTACCGCCATCCGGGAATCCAGTGATGGAAGCCGTGGCGCAGCAATTCGAGCAAGAAATGAGAGAAATTTTCCCCCTTATCTCGGATCATCCTTGAAGACCCGGGATGCCGAAGTATGTTGTAATCTTTTTTTTTTTCGAATTAACATTCTTGAATTCCAGGCTGCATATTGGCCGTTGTTTTTGCTTTTGATGATATCTGATCACTTCCGACATATTGTTGCGGAATATTTCTACCCTGTATGTTTGGTTTCCTTTTGATCCCTTTTTGGGAGGACAAGTTCAAACATCTTGTCCCGAGCCGTAGGGTTAGAACACTAAGTTGCACTTAAGGCAAGGCAGGTTCAAATACCTCAAATTTTACCGCGGCTAGACGGGGCTAGAACACCCTACTCGGGATTTGGGCCGGATGGGTTCAAATACCTAGTATCTGCTTCTGTGGCTATAACACTCAAATCCACCCTGTGGGTGAGATGGGTTCAAACCCTCCAGATTTTCTTACGGGGCTAGAACACTTTATCCTGCCTTTGGGCTGGACGGGTTCAAATACCTCGTGTTTATTTCCGTGGCTAGAACACTCAATCCCACCCTCTGGGTAAGACGGGTTCAAATCCTCCAGATTGCCTTACGGGGCTAGAACACTCAATCCCACCCTGTGGGTGAGACGGGTTCAATTCCTCCGGATTGCCTTACGGGGCTAGAACGCTCTATCCTGCCTTTGGGCTGGACGGGTTCTGTAACACCCCGTTCTAGAACTGGTTTGTTAACATCGCATTATGATATTAAGCGCAGTTACAATCACATGGGTTCAATTAAAATCCGGATAAATTTTTCATTTTAAAACGTACCGAACTTATAATACCCATTTTCGTGATCATAACCATATTACTTTGCGGAAACAGATAAATTAAGCTCAACATCATGTTCATTTTCCATTTTTAAACCATTAATTTACTTCTTATTTATTTCACAACTTCTACTATATTGTAGGTTTCTTCATTAGCTACCCGTGGCTTCAAACCGTGCTCAAATCAGAGCACTGTAGCCCAAGTTAGGACAATTTGAAGCAACACAAGAGAGTGTTGGTCACAGGCCCCGCGCGCTGCAGCGCGCTACCGGGCGCTCGAGCGCGCGCTATCGGGCGCTAAAGCCTCCATCTGGGCGCTTAAGCGCACGGAGGCAGTAAGCATCAGGCATTCCAGTGTGGATGGGCGCTTAAGCGCGCAACAGGGCGCTCAGGCGCGCTATCCTGGGCGCTCAAGCTCCCACGGAAACGTTTTAGCGCGCAGAGACAGAAGCATCTCCTCCTTCAGTGGCGAAGGGCGCTTAAGCGCGGACCAGGGCGCTCAAGCGCGCAACCCTGGGCGCTTAAGCCCCACCCTGGGCGCTAAAACACGAGGGGGCAGTAAGCCACCCAACTTTCTGCAGCAAGGGGCGCTTAAGCGCACGCCAGGGTGCTCCAGCACGCAATCCTGGGCGCTTAAGCCCCCACTTGGGCGCTCCAACGCGAGGAGGCAGAATGCATTGGCACTCGCAGGGGCAGCAGGGCGCTTGGGCGCGCTCCTGGGCGCTTAAGCGCGCTGCCAGGGAATTCCAATTCCCACATTTCTCAAGTCCAAGCCTAGGGGAAAATGCATCCCCATTACAAACCCCAAATGTCCATGCCCCAAAACTAAATCCTAGCACTCATCCAACCTCTCCTCATGAGATTTAGCTAGAATTTGGGCAGCATGACCTTTGTTTTCTCATCGTTTACCAGTTTAAACGAAGAGGGTACCTAATTGATTTCAGCCCAACCAATTCAACAACTCAATACATAACAAGCATGCATATATTGAATTTCAAGTAGGCATCATTTACATTACATATCCTTTACAAATCATAGAACTTAGCTTACAAAACACTATGATCATTCCCTTGGCTCCCATCAACAAAAGGTGTAACCAAAGGCATGAGCATAGGCTAAGTTCATCCAATGAATCAAGATATACAAATGATCATGGGCTTTCAAAATAAAATCCTATACATGTCAACTACAAAAGGCATGCATAAACTCAAAGAAGTGCCATATTTCATGCATAATCCAGATATGGCCACTTGCCACCAGAGGCTCCTGCAGCATCCTTACCTGAAAGGGGGTCCCCACAACACGGGGTGAGATATACGAATATATCCAGTAAACCAGGGGTCCTTGGAGCATCTCTCCACCCCACAGTTCCATATCAGTGTAATAGCAATAACAATAATAATGCAGTAAATACATATCTATGCAAAGTGCAATACATCTCCAGGAGAAATCCCTCGAGCTCTCAAGCTGTCCTAAGGAAACTCAGATGCAAATAGTCCTACTGGCCAGCTAACTACCAAGTATGATTTACGCATCGTCATGCAACATACCACATAGGGAAACACCATCTTATGCCACACCAAATGCATACACATACGTATAACAAAGCATTACACTATTTTATTGCATTTATATACACAATCACAACCTCTACCCTTTCAGGGCTTGGTAGAACAGTCAAGGGAATTACACCCAAGGTCCGAAGGCTTACCTCAAAGCTTCAGTCGACCCTTGTTCTTCACCAACAGTTTCAGCAATCAACTTTTACAAACATACACCTATACAAGGGTAATGCAATTAACATATTGCATTCAAGGATAACTCATCATCATCAATCCAAGCTATCCTATTCATACCACAACACAAGGATGAACTTACCTATTTCAAGGACTAATCCAACTCCATTGCTTGCTCCAAAGGTTGGTCAATTAAGGTTGATCCAATTGCCTCAATCCTAGACAACACAAGGATACAATCAATGACCAACCAAACAATGGTTCAACAATGCAAGAAAACTCATAACCAAGTGTCATATTCTTGCAATTTTCCAAACCTACTCATTTGACTACTAAGCTCATTTCTAGCATTTTTTCATAACATCTACTAAGTTTCAAACTTCCTAGAGCATAGTCAATTTAATCACATTTCTATGAAAACCCTAATACACTATTCACAAACCCTAACTCATGCAAAAATCTAGGGATTTAGTGTGCAAAGTGGTGGAAACTTACCACCAATGACCACACAACGATGCAATGAGCGCTCCCCAAGCTTCAATGGAGAGAATCACCCCAAAACCCCAACTCTCACCAAAAGGGGCGAATTTTGGAGGGTTGATATCTCTCTCCCCAATAACTCCCACTCAAAACAAAGCTAGGATTATGAAAGAGGGGAAGAATCTACGTGGTTTAGGCTTTTGAACGGATGAATTTGGTTGAGATTTGCTTTCTCTCTCTCTCTCTCTCCCTTTCCCATTCCTTCTTTCTCCTTCTTCTTCTTTCTCCTTCTTTTCTTTCTGCTGGTGTCGTGAAAATGGGGAGGGGAATTGGTTGCTTTTTACTTTATGCCACTTAACTTTGTTAAGTGGTTAAAAAGCGGGTATCGGTTCATCTATCTATTCAACTCCATTAATTACCAAACTTTACCCAAAAGTCTGGAATATTATTCTAGGAATATTACTATTTTTATTTTTATATTTTGGGCACTTTCACCAGTACCCATTTATACCCCTTAATTTTCACTGAGTACACTTTTTAACTCCAAAGTGACTCAGATTCATTTAATTAAGCCTTATACTTAATTTCACTCAGTAAAACATGCTTAATTAATTAATTACACTTGATTTACTAATTAATTAAGTTGGGCTATTATAGGTTCAAATACCCCAGATTTATTTCCGTGGCTAGAACACTCAATCCCACCCTCTGGGTGAGACGGGTTCAAATACCCCGGATTCCTTTGCAAGGTTAGAACTCCTACCCCGGTCACCTTGGCGGGTTAGGTTCAAATACCTCAGATTTATTTCTAATGGTAGAAACACTTTGGTTCTGCTGCTTCATGATATATTTTCAATTATAACAGGAAACAAAAATTTATTCATAATTCAAATTGCATAATACAATAAAAGAAAAGATGAAAGAAAAGGCCTTGAGGTTTCCGTCAACTGTAATACTTTTTCAGCTTATCCGTGTTCCAGGTTCTTGCCAGGCGTTTCCCCTGCAGGGTTTCCAAAATGTAGGCCCCTCTTGAAAGTTGTTCCTTTACCCTGAACGGGCCTTCCCGTCTTGGAGCCAACTTCCCATCAGCCGCGTTCCGTCCTCCGACATCTGCTCGTCGGAGCACCAAGTCCTTCACTTCAAACGTCCTGGGCTTCACCTTCTTATTGAACCTATTGGCCACGAGCTGCTTGGCGCTAACATTTTTACAGTGCGCCATGACCCGACATTCGTCTATCAAATCCAGCTCTATGGCTATTTTACTGCTGTTGACCTCTTCTGCTTGCGACAGGGCTTGAACCCTTCTCCAAGATGGTTCTCCCAACTCTACCGGAATCATGGCCTCGCACCCATAAGTTAACCTGAATGGGGATTCCCCAACAGAAGTCTGAATTGTGGTTCTATACCCCCACAGGACATAATATAACTCCTCCACCCACCTTCCTTTGGCAGATTGCTCCATGCGCCTTCGAAGTCCTTCCACGATTACTTTGTTTGCAGCCTCTGCTTGGCCATTTGTTTGAGGGTGTTCAACCGAGGCAAAGCGATGCCGGATGTGGAAATTCTCCATCAAGTTCTGAAACCCTTTGCTTGCGAATTGGGTCTCGTTATCGGTTACCACCTCGGCTGGAATCCCAAACCGACATATTATATTCCTCTCCAAAAATCGCTGAATCCGAGCCGAAGTGATGCTTGCGACTGGCTCCGCTTCAACCCACTTTGTGAAATAGTCCACTGCCACCACTAACCCTTTAAGCTGGCCTTCAGCTGCTGTGAATGAACCCAATTCCTATCTTCGTTGTTTGTCCTGGCGCTCCCACGGTTACCTCCTCTAACTCGCCTTCAGGTTCCGGCCTTGGCATCTGTGTTTCATCTCTCATATCCAATTCCACCATATTAACCGAGCTCCGCTTCGAAGGTTGGTAACCACCTTGTTTAGCCGTAGCTACGTCTTTGGGATCTTGGTCCACCATCCGTACAGATCTGAAATAACAATCCCGAGACTCCTTTTGGTCCCCAGCTATGGTAAGTACCGTCCCCTGCTTACCAATCATTTTCAACTTTTGATGCTTGGTTGAGACTAGCATGTCCCAGGCATGAATTATAGGTCTTCCTAAAATCACGTTGTATTCGGATGGAAAGTCGGCTACAATGAACCTCACCCTCTCGGACTTGTATGCCTCCTTAGTCCCCAATGTTAATCGAAGATCAATATACCCCTTGGGAGTAGTGTTATGGCCATTAAACGTAATTAAAGGTGTGTTGCAAGCCTTCAAATCTTCTTCATCTAAATTCATCTTCTTAAATGCGTGCCACAGAATTATATCGGCACAACTTCCATTGTCCAGGAAAATCTTCCTAACTCTGCAATTTACCAATGTTCCTGTAATCACCAACCCATCAACATGCCCTGGCACTACATCCTTGAGTTCCTTCTTCGTGAAGTATAGCAGCGGCTGTTCTGGTTCCTTTTCCTGTTTGAACTTAGGGCGCTCTCGAATTGAAAGCACCTCACGCAAATATTTACGTCGTGCGTTCATGGTGTCGCCACCACCGCCAAAAGCTCCACTGATCACGTTGCACTCGAACTCCGGCTCTTGGAACTCGTCGTCTTCTTTAATCGGCTTCTTACCTCGTCCCTCTTCTTTAAACTTCCTTTCCTTGGGCGGGCTTCCTAGCCGCCCTCGTCTTCTCTTCCTATTCCTCCATCCCTGCGTACGGATCAAATACTGCCGCAACTTCCCCTCTCTAATGTATTTCTCAATTGCATCTCTAAGATCCCAACATTCATCTGTTGTATGACCCGGACCGTCGTGAAATGCGCAGTACCGGGTTCGATCCAAACCAGCCTGGTTTTGTAATGGCCGAGGTCGCTCGACTTTCTTCATATCGGTGAACGCGACTTCGCGCCATATTTGCGACCGAGGAGAATTCAAGAGGGCATATTTATCAAACCTTCCCTTGGCTTGCTGCCTATCGTCCTGCCGTTTTCCTCGAAGGTCATTTATCCGTCGGCCCCCGAGCTTTTCTCCCTGACCAGGCTGTTGCCTTTGGTCCATATTTTCCCATTCCATCTGCTCGAGCTCCAGGTATTTTTTGGAACGTGTATTGAACTCAACTAAGGTCCGAGGCGGATCCTTATATATTGATTTAGCTAACCGGGATGTTCCGTGTAGCCCGGCTATCACCAGGTGTAAATGAACGTTTTCTGGCAACCCGGGTACTTGGAGCGCGACTAACTTGAACCGATCCAAGTACTTCTGTAATGTCTCCCTTGGCTGCTGCTTAATTTTTCCCAATGCGAATTCTGACTTCGGCTGCTTCTTACTGGTGGCGAAATTTAGTAAGAAGCGCCCACCAAACTCCTCAAAGGATTTGATAGATCCCGCCGGTAATGACGAAAACCACGCCTGGGCCGCACCAGTTAATGTAGTTGCAAAAAGCCTTGTGATTAAGGGTTCCTCTATCCCTTTGATGTACATAGTTGTATCAAAGGCATCCAAGTGTACCTGCGGATCCTGTGTTCCGCCATACTTAATCAACTCGGATAAATTTAGATTTTCCGGGTATGGGGCTTCCACGATCTCATCAGCGAAGGGACTGTCATTGTACTTCCCCCTGTTGTATTTTCTTCGGTACACCCCGGTTACGCCATCTGGAGCCCGAGCGATGGGCCCCTGACGGTGGATCTCGGCAAGTCGCTGCGGGTCTGGCGCGCGCCGGGGTTGCTGATTGTGTCCATCGTGTCCCGGGCCCATAGGGTTCCGTGGCTGTGGGATGCACTAGGGTTTGTGGGATGCACCCGGGTCCAGCATTAGCCCTTGCAGGACGGTTGGAGCGTTCTTGAGTGCCCTGCTGGGGGTTCGCAGTTTGCAGATCCGTCACCACCTACGCGATGGCCTGCTCAGGATCTGGGTTTGTTGCGCGCCACAACCGATCCTCCAAATCTTGGATTTGTCTTGCATCTGCTTGCCGTTGCAGCTCATTACGCTGTTCCAATTCCTCCATCCTTCGAAGTACGACCTCTATAGCTAAATTCGTCACCTGTGGATCCGGGGCTTCTGTCGTTGCGTCCTCAATTGGTTGCAACCCTGAGAGGTACGGGGCATTTGGGTTGACCGCAGGAGTTGATGCTGAATCTGAATGCACGTCACTAACGTGCACCGCATCTGAATCTGGGATTTGCGGCATCTGCTGCCTTGACTCCGCGGGACCTTCCCTAACAGAAGGAGGAACCTGGAGGTTTGATATGGTGGGCTGACGGAGACCACTCCTCGTAGTTCTCACCATCGATTTTGCTGACTTTCACAACGTTTGCCGTGGAAAAGGTCCCCACAGACGGCGCCAATGTTCTGCCTTAAGCAGATGTGTCCAATTGGGATTGGATGATTGATCTATGATCCAGGTGTCTTCTCTGGATATCTATGAGTTAGGTATCTTGAGGACAGCAGATCACACATTATCTAATGGCCTTAGCCTTGGAAGAGGTGTTTGTGTGCGTACTGTCTCGTTGTGCGTATCAGTAAAAAGAGATTAGGTCATACCTGTAGCGTCCAGCTCCTATTTATAATGCTTACCTGTAGGCCTGCCCTGATTGTGGGCCTTACTGATCATGGGCCTATTCCTGGTCCATAACATCTTAGATTTTCAAAAAACCGAAAACCGATTCAATGCAAACCGAATGAAATTGGATTGGATTGAATTGAATTTGAAAAAAAAAATCCAAGCTGAATGGATTATTAAATGATTAAACCGAAAGGATTAGATCGGATGATATTTGCTTTCAAAACTGATCCAATCCAGACCGCGAACACCCATATTGTAATGTATGTGAGAAATTTTGTACATACAACTACCATTCTTTTTTTATCTCTCTTAAAAATCGCATAATCTAAGAAAAAGTGGTGGTTGTGATTTGTGAGAGAGCAAGACATACATAGATAGGAAGAATATGAGAGCGAAGGAGGGATTCAAGGTTCAGGCATGGAATATATAAATTTCGAAGTTAATAACATTAAATTATCAATTACACAGGCTATATTAAGAACCTCAAATTAAATTTGTCTCAAATTTTATTATCAAATAGAATACTTTTTTTGGATCTTGAAAGCCCAATAGACAGTTACGACCCACTAATCATCACAACAAACTCTAACTAACTTTAGTTATTCAGTTATCACTCTCCTTCTGATTGTATAGGCTATAAATACAATGTAAACTCTCAATGTACATATAGATTTAGTTTTACAGAGAATACACAAGCTCACAGAGCTCTCAGAACTCATTTCTTGATTTCTATCTTTATCAAAAGTATATTTGATATCTTACATGGTATCAGAGCTCATCTTGATCCATGGAGACCACAGAATCCACAGAAAGTTCCCATGTAACCACAATTTCGCAAATTGCAAACTCTCTTCATACCTTTTCTAATCCAGTTTCTTTCAAATTGGATGAAGAAAATTTTCTGCCTTGGAAGCAACAGGCCGTGGCTACCATCAAAGATTACAATCCCTCCAAGTTCATAACTCAAGAATCACCAGATTCCACAGATGATGGTCGAAGCAATGCTGCAATATGGGAACAACAAGATCAACTTTTGCTTTCATGGCTGCTCGGCTCTATGTCAGAAACAATCGACACAAGAATGGTAGGTTTTGAAAATTCTTACCAAGTTTGGCACAAACTTGATGAATTCTTTGCCTCACAAACTAGGGCAAAAGTTAACAGCTGAAACTTCAGCTAAGAAACACAAAGAAAGATAGTAGTGTCTGCAAATACCTCCTCCAAATAAAGAAAATTGTTGATGCGTTGGCTGCAACAGGTTCACCCATTGATGTAGAGGACCATATTGATGAATAATGGATGGTCTTAGTGAAGAATATGATCTGTTTGTCACCTCTGTGATTTCAAGAAAAGACCCATACACTATGGGAGGAATCGAAGCTTTACTCATGGCTCAGGAGAAGAGGCTAGAAAAACACAAGAAAGCAGAATTAGGAACTCTTTAGGAAAACATAACATAAATGCAATTCAATAGAGGATGAAGCCACTTTAGAGGAGGATACAATAACATAGGGGGATATAACAATATATGAGGTTACAATAACTTCAATAATTCCAATAGAGCCATAAATACTAACAGAGGAGGAAGATTTCAAAGAGGAGGAGGTCGAAACTCAGAAAACAGACCTCAATGCCAGGTCTGTGGCAAATATGGACACATAGGTTGGGAGTGTCATCACAGGTTCAACCAAAATTTTCCTAGCCCTTTCAATCAAGCCAATGCAAGGACACCACAACCTCATGTTGCTGAAGCTTCTTTCTCAAAGCAAGAACATGATGGTGAATTCTTTTCTGTAATGGATCCAAACTAGTACCCTAATTCTAGTGCCACTAACCACTTTAAACCGGATGTCAACAATCTGCTCAACAAAACACCATACAATGGCAAGGAATCAGTGCAAGTAGGTAATGGTTCTAATTTGAAAATAAAAAATATAGGTCACACAGTACTTCATTCACCTCAATCACCTTTATCCTTCATATTAAAATTGCATTTTTTTTCTCTCTCTTCAGACATTGTTTGCTGATGTGAAAAGTGAAAAAAATACAACTTTAATATTATAACTATGTACTACCTTAGTACATAGTTATAAATTGCTAAAATGACATAAGTTACATAATTTAAGAGGACAAACTTTTAATCCTTTATAAATTACAGTAAAAGAGTACAGAATATATAACTGCTTGTTTAGGCACTTATATCTCATTGTTGGCGTAAGGTCAACATGATAATAATAAGCTATAAGGCAACATCATTTTCAGACTATTTGTTGCCAACATAAGTCATTAACAGCAACTGATCGGTCACTTTCAAGACTTAAAATAGTTCCTGAAGCAACTAAACCTTTGCTATTCCGTCATCCGCTTTTCTCGGTATACTCGAAGTCAAATTTTGAAAAAATGGGATTATCATTTAAGTTAATACTTCAATTATATTTGTGACAATAATATGCATTTTAAGAACATTTATAAATAAGGAATTGATACCCACAGAGATCTAATATTTAGATCGACCCAAACTTTAATTGTATCAAAGAAATATAATTTACTAAATATTAATTATACATACAATATCTAGTATAATTTTGTCAATGGAGAAATTGGACTCAACAGCTCAACAAGAGGAAGTCATTAAGAGTTGGTGAATCATATGAGGAACGGAGCTTCGGTTAAGACTCGGTGCTAGTTGAGTCAGAACAGCAAAACAGAAAGAAAGAGATTTTGATAAGTTGAATGAGGAAATGAGTGGGATAAGTATTAATTTATTGTATTTGTCAACAATGAGGGGTCCAATTAATTATAGAAAACAATTATATATCACGACATTGTATGCTAAAAGAAGAATTATGTTAGCCTGATAATCTCAAACTTATATACTTTGATTGGTCATAGATAACAGAAAGACAACACGCTTATTGATTAACTTCAGACGTGGCCCCAACAATTAATTAGCTGTCTTGGGGGGTTTTGATTAATTAGATTAGATGACCATAGGCTTATTTCTTATCCTTTCATTTTATTTGATTCAATTCAATTAATTATTACAAACACTTCCCAACACACCAAACCTTGGATCGTGTTGCACATTTTTGCTTTCCTTCCAAACACAACACAATCTATTGGTATCCAATAACTCTTTGAAGATCCTTTCCCGTGTCTTTCCTTCTTTCAAAACGCGTGTTTAATTTAGTGCCGTAGGACCCAAAATAACAATGATAATTGACAGCAGTTCCAATTCGTTCACTTAATTTTTATTAATACCATCTTTTTTTCCCCTTTTAGTAATGCGTTAAATAAGCATAATTTCTTTTTTCTCAAAAACAAAAAGTAGGCTAGTATAGAAAAGAAAAACAATTCGACTGTTTTTTTGTAAATTGAATGAAAACATTGTTAATTACTAAATACAAAATCGTTAGTATGTTGTATTGAGATAGTACTAAAAATGCCAGAACAATATGTAATAATTATTCATAATAATAAACTATTGAGATGTGAGTAATTTAAAATTAATAAGGTTGTATAGATACTTTAAAAATAAACTAAAAAAAAGTATTCATGTTGTTGTGATTACATCTATATATGATAAAGGGCCGTTTGGATGTGTTTTTTATTTATTCAAAAACTATTTTCTTTTAAAAAAAGTACTTATCAGAAAAAGTATGTTTGGATGTCTCCATCTAAAAGAAGCAGTAGTGATAAAAAAAATTAAAAATCTATTTCTTTTAAAGCTAAAACTTTTACCTTTAAAAAAAAACAAAAATCAAAAGTTAAATATTTTTTAAAAATCTAAATAACTTTAATTTTTGTAAAAAACAATTCTAAAATAAACAAAACATAAAAAAAAAACACTTTTCTTGAGAAGCCCAACCAAATGGGCTCTTTATGAGATCGAATTACTTGAATTTGGTTACAACTGCACCAGAAATTGTGCATAGTTTAAGAAAAAAAATGTAATTAACTTCACTTATTTTGGAAAACATTTGTTTATTTTCCATTTAATGTAAACAACTGCGTCAAGAAATTGTGCACAGTTTATTTTCCAAATATATATATATATATGTTAAAATGATTTGTCTCGTGACCAGATATAAGATTTGGTGCGGTCAAACAATTATAACTATATATTACAGGTAGTACATAGTTATAATATTAAAGTTGTATTTTCCCTTTTTTCAGAAGTTTAACTATATACTATGGGTAGTACATAATTATAATATTAAAATTATTTTTTTCTTCTCCAACATCACCCAACAACAGTTTGAAAAGTTATTAAGAAGAGAGAAAAAATAGCTTTAATATTATAATTATGTAATACCCGTAGTACATAGTTATAATTTTTTGACCACACCAAATATTAGATTCGGCCACTGTACATCTGCTAAACCCATATATATATATATATATATATATATATATATATATATATATAACAACCATTTAATTAACCAATTTCTGGTGCCGTTTATATTTTATTTAACATTTGCTTATTTTCCATCTTAGGTGTTTCTACATAATCCAAAGATCAATTGTTAGACTTGTTCTATCCAATCATCCATGATTAATGTAACATTGAGCAAAGTCATTGCCTCCATCAAGTGAAGGTTCTATATTTTATTACCAATAGGTTTTAATGAGTTTATTTTGTTTATTACCTCTCCAAGGGTCCTAGTAGTGATGAAAGGTACTCCTCTTTATGTTGGAGTAGTGTGATGAATTCCACGTTGGTTGGTAATGAGCTAAGTGAAGTGAATATAAGTGGATGGACTCATGAATCCAATGCCTTAAGGTTTTGGGTTGACAATAACTTTGAAAAAAAAATTAATGTGGACTAATATTGTGTCTGCAAGTTAATCCACTTGGTGTATTTGATCCACTTAGCTTATTGGTGGTGATCTTCTGCCATTGGCTTCCCATAGACCCGACTGACAGTGGTATCAGAGCTGGATTGGCTAGGAGGCGGGTTGAGAACTTGGGTCCCGAAGTACTCGGTTGAGGGGAAACATATCAATGATGAGTTTCACACTTGAGAGGGAAATTGTTGGAGTATTCAAGTGTGATGACACCTGGACCCGCCTGACAGTGGGTTAGATGATACATGGTAAAAGCACAATGGATATAAATAATAATTTTAAATCCATAAGGTGCTAAATGATACACACACAAACCATAGCAGGTGAAAGTGAAGTTTTTCCTTTTAATTATTATTACGATGAAATTCTATACACATTCAATCATAATTTATATTCATTTTATCATTACCTTTGTATTTTCTAGTTTCCCTTGCAATTTTCCCTTGGTTCGCAAGGTTTAGGTTCATACCATTGCCTTCAAAGCCTTTTTCGTATCCCCAAGGCATCGAATTTTGTGGTAGGAATAACAATTATTATTTTTCTTATATTAATTTTCATCTTTTTAACTCTTGAGAATTCAAATCTAGATGATAAAGTACTACAACGAAAAGATATAGTCTAAACAAGTAACATATAAATGTGAGGATTCATAAATTTAATTTTTTATTTATTTATTTTGGTAATTAATAACTGATATTCGAAGTTCTAATTCACTAATTCGATTCCGATTTGAACCTTTTCATCCTTTTCAAAAATTACAATTTTTCGAATTCATTATTTTTTGGACATGTCAAATCCTTAATATTTTTTGTTAATATGTGACGTGGGCTTGCTGCTTAGCCCACTGATACGTGGGTGATAGTCTTATTTGTTTGGGCTCTTCTTGACAGTGTAATAGTGATATCTAAATCAATGGTTAATTGGTTGGGTCAGGTATTTGGAGATGATAGATAACTCATGTTTTGAAACTAAAACTTGCTCATTCTTGGTTGATAATTCCATAAATATTCGAAGAAATGAGCATCCAAGGGAAAGTTGACAAGTTATAGGATTCACACTTGAAGAGATTGTTAAGAATTTAATTGTGAATAATAAAATATAAATATGAGGATCCATGAACTTAATGAGCCTATCACTTAAGATTTTATGTGATGTCGAGTTCATTTATAATAGGTTTGTTACTTAGCTCATTAATACGTGGATGATATTAATCTCCTTGATTTGGGCTCCCCTAAACATTAACACTACGTACTACATTTGTAATTTTTTTTTACTATGATTTATTAATATAGTATATTTCGTAAACATCGTCCGATTTTGTTGTTTATCCACTAGATGTCATATTGGAAAATGACATTACATATATAGCAAGAATTTACTTGGAAAAAAACAAAATACAGTACAATACCAAAAATGCTGAGCTCGGCGTTGTGATGCAGGCAAAAAGGCCTTAATTAAGGTGTGAAATTCTCTAATAACAATAAGGAAAAAATGTTTGTAATATTCTTTAAGATGAATCAATAATTATATCATAATTTTTCATGTGTTTTGGTTGAATTTAATTTAATTAATTGTTCAATTTAATCCTTAATACATAGTGAATTAAGGACTTATTATTGACACGAAACAATACATTTATTTTACAAGTCGACACAACACAAATAGCTCATCAATTTTAAAGTATCACACTTATTATATGAGTTGACACTATATACATAACTTATGTACTAAACATTATTTTTATTATATTGACATGTCACAACACAAATAACTTTGAAGAAAAATTAACGTGGACTAATATTGTGTCTGCAAGTTAATACACAATTGACGCGAATTTGAAAATTGGTTGAACTAAATACATACATGTTCATGTTGTGTCAGTGAATTGTATTGAGAATTATTACCCTGACATTTTGTGCTCTATTAAAAAATTGGGGAAAAATTGACTAAGGTAACAAAATAAATCTGTGAAATTTATTTATAAAGAAGAAGAAAGACCTAAATAATGTCTCTATGAAATGAGGAAAGTGTTTGGGTGGCTCATACTTCGCATGTTGATGAATGTTCTTGTTGTCGGGGTCAGCAGAAGGACAACTGAGATTTTGCTCCCAGGTGAGTGGACGGGAGTCTGGGGAGCAGCGCCCCCATGCCCGTAGACGTTATGTACTATTGTGGGGATCTCTGATTTATTGTAATTTTCTTAGCAATTTGGGCTTTAGCTCATGAATAGTTGTTAGTATTTTCTAATCTTATTTATATTTTCTTTGTAAACCGAGTGACTTGTAACGAGTGGCGGTAAGATGGATATAGTACAGACAAGCTGGACGTAGCCTATATTTGGTGAATCAGGATAAATCATCATGTCAATCTCTCTTCTCTTTTTTCTTTTCTCGATTTTGTGTGATTGTCGATTTCTAACACCCGCTGAATGATTAAAATATCCTCATAATATAAAATATAAAAAATACCCTTGATAAACAAAATATTAAATTAAAAATAAAAGATCAAAATTATCCCTAATTAAAATTAAGCCTTGGGTTGGGCCAAATGCAGTTGAAAGTTCAAGTATAACCGGAAGTTCAAGTGCTATTGAATCACAACCACTGCAGCAAGCCAGCAACACCAATAGCATTCAAATTTAGCAATTTATGTTTGGAGATAATAGAAATTTTTATATGATACTTAATTATTTTGTGAACTCAGTGTTGGTGTTGTAATTGAAAAATATTACATCTGCAGTGGGTGCTTTTTGGCAATCTGCACGGCCACATTTTTGTTCCCTGCAATGATAATGCTTGTTTTTTAAATTTCTCACTTGCCAAAGCCAAATATGTGTTGAGGCACACATGCAGCATTTTTATCTTGGAGCACTTTGATAAATTGAGTGCAAGGCCAGGGTATCTATCTGATTACCTCAACCCTGTGTTTGCTTCTTGTAAATATTTCTTTTCTTCTGCAATGCGTAATAGACGTTTGTAATATCCTAATAAAGTCACAAATCTAAATAGAATATATATCTGAAGATTCTTGGGTAAGCTGGAGGTTTTAGGCTAGTTTCACCTACTTTTAATACCCATTGTCTTTATGTTCTTGGCCTACCAAAGGAATTAGATAATGAAAGTCTTAGGCACTACTTAAACTATGATATTTTTTTACAGGTCTAATCTAAATCATAATTATACAGCCTACAATATCAAGTAGCAAACTTGGTTCGGATGATCCTTTTTCCATTTTAGTGCAAAGCTCCTTATAATTTAATTGTTAAAGTGGCAACTCAAAAACATATTATGTTTTTATTGGTTTTCAGAAGAGAAATAAAGGGTTTGATTTTTTATATATGGTTATAAAAGTGTGGAAAGCCTTGTACTGCTATTTCTTTGGGAGAGAGGAGGGAGGTGTAGTGTTTCGTGTATAATATATTGCTGGCCTTTTGCTTCCTCTTTTTTTTGGTTCTTAATAACCTGTATATTCTTCATTCTGCTTGCTTTTGACAAATATGATAGGCTGGGAACTTAATCTTCATTATAGATATGTTTTGACCGTAGACACCAACCTTTGGTTTGAAAATAAGCTGGACAATGTCAATTAAAGTAGTTGTTTGGAACATGGTCGCCGCCATATATTTAAATCACGAATATATTGCTTGAAATTCACATTTATCATTGCATTGATTCTGTCTTAATTCTTAAGCTTCTTGAATTTTTGTTTGCGCCAACTTTTTGCAGACACTCATGTAATTCAGCGGCAGCAGATATCCGCAATCACTTTATTAAAACTTGTACAAAGGCCAATTCTAACGTCTAGCTATATTATGTGTTAGAGAATAACATAAATCATTAAAAAGGCTCTCACTTAACAACTCCTTAAGATTTTGGGTTGAAGTGATTCTTTACATAGTTTCAGAGTCTCGTGTCGTGTCCCGGGTTCAAATATCGCCGACTCCCAATTAATCTTAGTGGAATTTCTTAGCATAGATAGACTGGCTGGGCCTGTTGCATCATCCACTCTTCAAGTCCAATGAGCTTTCATGTGAGGGGAGCGTGTTAAAATATATAGTCCCACATTAGTTGTATCAGCAACTAATATGGCCTTTATAAGGCCTTGGACACTCTCACCCTTTGAGCTAGTTTTTGAGATACTGTATACCAAAGGTGTTAGGTTGAGGTGATTGTTTATAGAATTTGCATCTAACTGATTGTAATGTACAGAATGTGGTAGATGTTCTTCCTTTTATTGAACACGTGAAGGAGGTCCCTTGGATGGAATACATAATGGCTTAGAGTAATATCTAACACCAGGTCGTGTATATTCTTTTCTGATGGAGTAGCAGATATAATAACCTTCACGAACCATTTGTCAAGGTGAAATAGAAAGATAAAACATCAATTTGGAACAACAAGGATCTGGTGTCGTTGACTAGCAAAGTTTCTAAAGTTTAATAAGATAAAATATATTATGATTTTATTTTAATTCAGGATATTTTTGACAATTCATCTTTAATTTAGTGTTTTGTTTGTCATGGGTATATTTTACATTTTATATTATGAGAGCATTTTCTTTTGGTAGGTTTATGAGAGCATTTTAGTTATTTATGGGATTAAATGACACATAGGAAAATCACACCGGATATAAGTGATTATTTTTAAACTACACGATGCTAAATGATAAGCACACAAATAACAATGGGTGAAAGTAAAGATTACTAAAAAGTATAATCTAACCCTAAGCGGTGGTTAAAAGCCATGACTTTGATAAAAAGTCATAAGAAAATGCTGGTCAAAGCCGATATTTTCTTTACTTTTGCATCATTTTATGAAATAAATTTAAAATTATATAAAATTAAGGAAGTTTTATGATTTATTATTTGACTCCATATGATTTTAAATTTGTCATTTAGATTTATTGTGCTCGAATAATTTATCATTTAATCTCATATGATTTCAAAATTTCACTTACACTCATTGTTGTTATAAAAATATATGACTTACTTCTTGTGATCTTATATGTACGTAACCTATTTTTTTCTCAACTTTTATTTTATATTATTATAATATTATAAATTAATATTATGTAACGAAAAATATAAATTATTTCTTTAAATTTAATTTAATAATAATATCAATTATATCCTTATAACTTTATACATATAAATTTTTTTATTTTTATTTTATATCCTCATCTAATGCATTTAAGGCAGATAAATAAAAATGATTTTTGTTCTTATTTTTATCATGAAAATAAATTCAAATCTAATATTATTTTATTTTATCTATTTTTTACTTGATTGTATTATAAAATTATCTAAAGAAATTAAATATCTTATTTTGATAATATATATTTAATTTATCTTAAATAATATTAAATATATTTTTAAATAATAAATAAAAAAGTTAAGATAATTTATAAATTAATTCCAAAATAAATAACTTGAAATACTTTTAAATTTAATATTTAATTATTTATTTGATAACATCATAATTATATAAAGGGTTTGTGTTTTCTAAACTTACTTATTTAATGTTCTCCGAAACGACGTCGTTTTGAGACAAAAATCATAGTATTTTTGTAATTTTAATTTATTTCAGAGTTATAATAGTCTTTATCATTCTAATTTTTTAATTTTTTAACTACAAAACGACGTCGTTTTGATGAATATTAGACAAAGTTATCTAAAGTAACATTAGATACTTTTTCCTTATATAAAATAAAATTTAGAAAAAGTAAATATTTATATATTTATAAGACCACAAGGGGTATAAATGATATATTTTTGTAAGTGAAAAATTTGAAATCACGTGAGGTTAAAAGAAAAAATATTTAAGTATAAAGATTTAAGTGACAAGTTTATAACGACAAAGAATTAAGTGATAAATCATAAAATTACAGTAGATAAAAATAAATTTTTCCTAAAATTAATAATATTAAGATGATATTGCATACGATGAATTAAAAAAGAGAGTCCATAATCCTACTTTATCTCGTCCTTTTTTATATTATGGGAATTATATTACCGCATTACATTACCATCTATAAATACATGATCCGATCTAGGTCTAGCGGTCTCTTTTGGGTCGGTTGCTCCATAGCATATTACTTGATTATGTTAGAACAGGTCATATACAAAAAAATAATTTTAACTTTGATTTGATAATGATATATTCAAAATAATTTTGATTAATAATATCCAAATAATTTAGTCAAAAATCACTTTTTAAATAAAGTTTTCTAAATATAAATCACTTTTTATCAAACCTAATGACTAAAATTGAGTTACCAGATTAATCGAATAATGAATGAATGGGTACGGAAATCTAAAAACAAAATCGAGTTGATTAAAGAGCGCTTGGATAAATTTTTAAGAAATATAGTGTAATTTACAGTTTTTTACTAGAAGCTAGAAAATCTAAATTCTGAAAATGTACGAAACAATTTAGAGAGAAGAAATTAATTAAAAAGTATCTTTCAAAAAAACAAAAAAAAAAGTTTGGTGTTTGTCATTTTAAATGATATAAATTATGCCATTTTAAAAGAGAGACACAAAAAATGAAAATCATGAGAGAGAGAAAGTGAATGATTTTTTTAATTTAAAGTTTAAATAAAATTTTTTTCTGTGTCTATCTCTTTTAAAAGTACAGAGGTGTTATGTCATTTAAGATGAGAAATATTTTTAATCAAATAGGTTCTGAAATAAAGTTTATAAAAGTGAACCCACTCAGAATCAAGTTTGGAAAGTCCATCTTAATAAACATCGTTTAAAAAGTAATTTGAGAAATAAAAGTGAAAACAAATTTTTGATTTTCTTTATTATTCGAAGCATTTACTTCTTTTTCGTTTGGTGTTTTTTCTTCTTGTTTTACTTCTGCAGAAACCCGATTCGCAATTTACGCTCTTTTTCGTTTGCTTCTTCTTCTTGTTTTTCTTCTGGTGAAACCATTTAAGGAGAAGGAAGACGTTGTAGTTGTTGAACCAGAGAGAGAGAGAGAGAGAGAGAGAGAGAGGAGAACCCCTCCAAACCCTAAACATGGCGCATAGGTTGCTGAGGGACCACGAAGCCGACGGTTGGGAGCGCTCCGATTTCCCCATCATCTGCGAATCCTGCCTTGGAGACAGCCCTTATGTTCGAATGGTTCGTTCTCTTTCCCCGCACCCACTTTCGCTTTAAATTTTGTTGGATTGTTTTGTTTTTTGTCTTTCTTGGTGATTGAATTCTTCTTTTGAATGTTTCTGTTTTATTTTGTGAAATCGAAAGGGTTATTGTGTTGCAGGAAGTTGGTAGTGAAAAACAAAACCTAAAAAAGAAGAAGAGGTGTTTGTTTAATTGGTTTTTGTTGTGTTTATGTTTGGATGCAGACAAAAGCAGACTATGACAAGGAGTGTAAGATTTGTACACGGCCATTTACTGTGTTTAGATGGAGACCTGGTCGAGATGCTAGATATAAGAAAACTGAGATATGCCAGACATGTAGCAAATTGAAGAATGTTTGCCAAGTGTGCCTTCTGGATCTTGAATATGGACTCCCAGTTCAAGTTCGCGACACAGCTCTCAGTATCGATTCCAATGATGCCATTCCAAAGAGTGATGTTAATAGGGAGTATTTTGCTGAAGAGCACGACCGCAGGGTATGTTTTCTTGTGATAAAGCATGCTTATAGTTGATGATAGTTGAAGTGTTGAACATAATTCATTAAAGATGGGGAAAGTAATGAGTTGTAATTGTTTCAAGATGCAAGTTGTTTGCCCCTAAGTTTATTGTTGTTGTTTCAATTTGCATATGAAAAAGCGTGCTCTGACAAATTAAATATCTTATATTACATTTTTATTATGGGAACTTCAGATATGCATTGGCTTTGCAATATTCGGGATGCTTGCATCTGTCTGATAGATTTACTTTTGCTACTACCAAGAGTGTCAACTATGGATGGTAGTTGCTGAAATTTTATTGCTTGAGCTACAATTGTTTTAGTTGTCTCGTGTCTTACAATCCATCATGATGAAGCATTATTTGAGTTGTCTGGTGTCTTAAAAACATTTTCTTTATTCATTTTGTGTGACCAGTAGCACTTGCTGCTGCAACATTTTTTGCTTCGCTGGATGATTGAACCACTGCTTTTGCTTCTTTCATGTAGATTGCTCATTGCCATAAATATTTAGCTTCTACCAAAACCATTAAAGCTAGTCATAAAAAATTGTTCCAAGGAGCCAAGCCACTCCGAACATTCACTTCTCTCTTTGTCTTGGTTTCAATTCTCTGCCCTAACTGTTTATAGATGTGGGTTAGTTGAAGAAAAAACCATTGAAGATTTTGTTTGAATAATATTTTACGACAAATTATGAGTCTGCACCCTCCCCCATTTTCTAATCAATTCAATAACCTTCTGTGTTTTGGATTATATATGGCCATCTCTGGATAACTTGGCTTGATCCTCGAGTTTACTCATAATGTGTGTTGTGTGCTCTCATCTCTCAGCTGTTTTCTTTTATCTGATTGACTGCACTAGCATATGTGTTCATCTTTGAGATTTTATACGCTTTTATGTTGTTTAAATTCCAGTTTTGCATAGTTTCCACCTGAAGTTATCTATCTACCTTGTGATATCATTTTCTCATTTTTTTTAGGTAAAATTCTCAGTAGGAATGAGTTTAAGTTCAATCCATAAGTAGTTGCGAGTGAATTCTTATTTTGTTGTGTTTTACACGGATTTGTAATATTTTGGAGTTATATTTATTACCCAAAACTGCTTCATTACATTTTCTTGCAAAGAGCCATAATTTATTGAAGTGCAATGAAGTTATTTTGCCTTCTTACAAGCATAATTCCTCAACCATGGAAATCTGATGTTTCACATTCGTATTTGGCACCGGCTATTAAAATTACAAATTTCTGCAGTGCTGTTTTTTTTATCAATTTAATTTTTTTTAAAATTTATGTGCTACTGTCACCCAGTTCATATTAGTCATTACTTCAGGATGATCTTTTTACTAAAATCGTTACGTTGTGCAGGCTCGAGCTGGTATAGATTATGAATCCTCTTTTGGTAAAGCACGCCCAAATGATACTATTCTGAAGCTTCAAAGGACAACACCATATTACAAAAGAAACCGGGCACATGTTTGCAGTTTCTACATAAGGGGTGAGTGTACTAGAGGAGCTGAGTGCCCTTATAGGCATGAGATGCCTGTAACTGGGGAGTTGTCTCAACAAAATATCAAAGATCGTTATTATGGGTATGTATGGTTGTAAATGGCTTCCACTTTTGGTTGTGGGTTTTTCTAACCTGAGCTCTCTTTCAGTTACTCTTTTTCTTCCAATTTAGTTTTGCCATGTATTGTCATTAGCACTGGGCAGCAAGTCAAGCATTTTCCATTTTACGATGGGGATAGCTGTTGCTTTATCAGGCATTCATTTGGTTCTTTTGAGGTTGTTCTGTGTGATGACCTACTCTATAACTATGATGAAAAGTAGGCATGCTTGTTGGAGCTTTGTTTCAAACAACAAGCAAACCATATGCCACTACATTGAGTCATCATATAACTTTTATCACTTGACCATTATTTGGCATTAACATTTGAGGATTCAAAGTGGGAAATTTTCATGATTACTAAGTTAGTAATTCCATTTACTTGCAAGTTTGGCTCATTCTTTGTTTCCTGCTGTATGTGGCTAAAGTCGTGTATTTTGTTTTGTTTGGTTTTTGGTGAAATGAAAAGCGTACCTTGCCTGTATGGTTCGTAAACTGTAATTTTGCCTACTTTTAGTAACATTTTATTTGTTTTTGCTACTTGTATTTTACATGTTAATGTGTAGTAAGACAGTTTTTTAACATGGATGAATGAAGATGGCTTTATAGTATCTTACCTTTAATTTTTAACATAGCCAAAAATGATTTAGCAGACAGTCAATAGCCAACAAATACGTATCAAACTTATTTCGAGGATAACCTTATGGTTTCTATTTTTTAATCCACATCATGAATACAATAATAATTCTTTTTTCAATCTCATATTAGCCTATATCCTTCTGATTTTTAATTTTCTGCAGTCTGCACAATTTCCTTGTAACTACAGATACTGGTGATATTTTGTTGTGTAGTTGATGACATTTTAAATATGCTTCATGCTTTTAACTTTGTTTTTCTTTAGAAGAATTTGTCTTGATGTTCTTTAAACATGCAGGGTGAATGATCCGGTGGCTATGAAGCTACTTGGCAAGGCAGGAGAGATGACCTCTCTGGAGGCTCCTGAGGATGAGAGCATTAAAACTCTATATGTTGGTGGACTGGATGCTAGGGTCACTGAGCAGGATTTGCGGGATAACTTCTATGCCCATGGAGAAATCGAATCCATCAAAATGGTTCTCCAACGGGCTTGTGCTTTTGTAACCTATACAACCCGAGAAGGTGCAGAAAAGGCAGCAGAAGAACTCTCCAACAAACTGGTTATTAAAGGCCTAAGGCTAAAGCTGATGTGGGGCAGGCCTCAGTCAGCAAAACCTGAGTCAGATGTCTCTGATCAAGCAAGGCAGCAGGCATCTGTGGCTCATAGTGGATTGTTGCCTCGAGCAGTTATATCACAGCAGCAGAACCAGGATCAAACCCAAGGAATTGTTTACTACAACAATCCACTTCCTCCTCCTCCTCAGCAGGAAAGAAGCTATTACCCATCAATGGATCCTCAAAGAATGGGTGCTCTTGTCCCATCTCAAGATGGTCCTCCTGGTGGGCCTACTGGGTCTGGGGAGAACAAACCCAGCTTGGAGAAGCAGCAAATGCAACATTATCCCCATCCAATGATGCCACCTCCACCTGGCCAATATCATCATCAGTATTACCCTCCATATGGTTATATGCCACCAGTTCCCCCTTATCAACAGTACCCACCACCATACAATGCTCCACTGGCTACATCACAGCCACCAGCTCCAAATCATCCATATCAGCTTTCTATGCAGCCAGGGTCTTCACAGACTGGGTCTGCACCAGCCGAAACTGGAACATCAACATCAGGGTCACAGCAGCAGTGAAATTTGCCCATGTATTAGTGCTTGTTGCTATGTTGAATTATTATTAGGCATAGTTTTTCCTTAAACTGACCATGTCGAAAGGGAAGATATTTTGGCTCAGGCAGCCAATATACTGTCTCAAGTAGCTTGATATTGTTTTGCCTTGTGGCTTGAACAAGTTGATTTACGGTTCAATTTTGTGCTTTTTTAATTACCCTTTGTCTTCCTGGTCAGAGCATTGTCATGCTCAGCTTTTGGTAATAAAGTATCTGGTAAAAATTGGCCAATTTGTTCCTTTTTCTTCCTTTTTAATGGGATTCGAATTTAAACGTTTAAATAAATATCTAGTGCGGGGTGGCTTTACTAATTGGGTGTTTTCAGCATGCCTCGAGAGATTAAACAACTTTAAATGTAGTGAGAACTAGAAGTGGTTTTGGTGTTTGCTTATTCCCCAGCATTGCAAGTACTTCTTAATCTGGATTGTTAAACAAAATGCCTTGCCTCCGGTTCTGCATGTCCATTTTATGTGCTAGAATAGATGCTTGCAACTTGGGATTTGGGAAGTTTGCTTAGAGTGAGATTCTTTGGGTGGATCACGTTGTCTCCTCTTCTCATCTTTATGGTTTGAGAAGATATGAAATCCCCTTGAGAAGGGGTCCAACACGGCAACTACAGAAGCGCGGATACTCGAGCTAACATGGGCTCTTTTGCTTTTACTATTCCAACTTTCTTGTAACTCAGGAGGCATTTTTATATAGGTGAATAGTAATTTCATGTTATAGTAGACTAGTATCTCATGTTAGAGAGCAAAAAAATTTATTTATTACAATTTAATTAAATAATTACACATTTATTGCAGTTTGAGGAGTATTTACAGATCTATTGGGGCGTCTCTGAGTGATACATTGGTTGCCTTGAAGACTTAACTTCTGCCGAATTCTCTGATGCAGTTCGCCAATGGTTGCGTTGCGTTGGATACGTGTCGGTCTTTTTTCACCTGCAAACATGACACCTCGTCGACCTTCTATCTTCCTACCATTGTAATATAACACAACACGAACAGAATCAGGACGTAAACTCATTCTTAAATAGTAGAAATAAAATTCAAATACTAAATTAAAGGGAATAGACATGAAGAGTGAGAGAAGAAGAGGTGTGAAGAGAGAGAAGAGGTGTGAAGAGTGAATGGAAGAGTGGGGGATTATATAAGCTGCACAATGTGATGCCACTTTTAGGCGTCACATGTGACGCCCAAAAGTGACGTCACATTGTGCAATAGATTTGTAAAATTTTTAAAAACTGTCATATTTATGTAATTATTTAATTAAATTGCAATAAATAAATTTTTTTGCCTATGTTAGAGACACAAAGCATGTGAAGTTCACTTATTTATGCTTTGTGGAGTTCACTTATTTATTTAATTTTTTTTAAAAGAGTGGATTCGACATGCTTTGTGACTATGACATTAGATACTAGTTTCTTATGTGCCTCAACATGAGTAGTTCACAGAATCAGAACTCACTGGCTTGTTTTCCTCAACTACGCAAATGGTTATAATTTTCAGCCTACGAGTTGAAATAGGCTTGTGTGACATCAAAGATGTGATAACCGAGAATTTGTCAATGGACAAACATGACAATTTTTGTGATTCTTGAATTTTTGTCTTCTCTATCAATCATCAATAACAAAGTAGTATTGCTCATTAGACAACGTGGATTTGGGCACAGCATGCGGCAAATATTACAGGGTTTGCTGCCTCAGCATTATTGATCCTGGTATCTATTGCCTACCTTCTTTCATGTAAGATTACAAAGCAATTTTATGATTTCGTTTTCTTGATTATTTGATAATGACGTTTACAGGTGATTCCGATATTATCAAGACAATGCCTAGTGAACACTAAAGCAGTATCAAGCACTATTTTTTGTCCTTTAATTGTTGCCTGAAGTCCTCAAGAATTTTTTTTTTATGTCGTGTTTAGCTTGTACCTTTCGTGCGTGTTGCTTCCTGTTCTAGCTTATTCAGCTTTGAGTGATGACAAAGTTAGCAATATGAAAGCTACACAACAATTTATTTTTGCCATATATTCGTTATAATTTCATTGGCAACCTCAAGTTTCTGAACATGGTTAAAGATTTGTTTTTTCTTTATGAATAAATTTCAATAAAATTGGACCTTAACACAATGAAGAATAACTCATAATGTTATAACATTGATCTTCATATATATTTGTTCGGATCTTTTTTCAATTATAACCATCGTGTATAGCAAGTAATTTGTGATGTATAAAAGAAAATGAACACTGCTTGTTTAGTATAAGATGTTGTACAATACAACAATAAGAGAAATTGGTGTGCTTTAGCTATTTTTCTGATCATAATGGTAACGATATCTAATCATGTACCAGTAGTATTTCACTAAATACAATATTTTTTAAATTCAATGCCCAGAACAAAAAGGAAACTACCATTACTACTATTCTTCCATGCCCTTAAAGTGAAGTTTTATATATCAGAACATGCAATGCAACCACATGCACAGTGGTAGCTAAGTTGTAGATCCCAGTAAGGGACAGAAGTATACCTTGGATATCACATTCATATTCGTACTAACCGAAGTAAACTTGATTCCAGCATGTAAGCTAACGACAGGAAGAAAGAACAAACTTAGTTAGCTCGAGCTGTATCGAAATCCAAGAAATTCTCAGCTAGTAATTATGTATATAAGAAGATTAACATCAACATAAGGGAATTACTAGCAAAATGGGGCGAAATCCTACTATTGTTGCTTTGGGTTTGGTATGTGCTTGGAGTTGGATGCAAACCATATATGGTGAGTACTTAATTGGAATGGGAAGCTATGACATGACTGGTCCTGCTGCTGATGTGAACATGATGGGTTATGCCAACTTTGAACAGAACACAGCTGGTATTCATTTCAGGCTAAGAGCTAGAACTTTCATTGTGGCTGAGAACCTTCAAGGCCCTAGGTTTGTTTTTGTCAATCTTGATGCGGGAATGGCATCGCAGCTTCTAACTATTAAGGTTCTTGAGAGACTTAATTTAAGGTACAAAAATTTAGCTAACACATCTTCTCTTAAAAGCATTTGTCCAACATGGTTTTTGGACTTCACTTTATACACCAAGTTACGCACATATGACATGACTCAGTTGCATGGTTCAACAGTCCAGACCAAAAATAATCAGAAAAACAAAATTGGGATACTAAGAGAAACCAAAAAATATTAAATACCTTAAAAAATATTAAATACCTTAAAAAATCTTATATATATCAACGAATCTTATTAAACTGAAAGTGCATGTAAATACTCTGCATATATAAGTAGAAAAATAGCATGATTTTTTCGTAATGATTATCTTTGTGAAGGTTTGGAAATTTGTATACTGAAGAAAATGTAGCGATTAGTGGGATTCATACACATGCTGGCCCTGGCGGTTATCTGCAGTACATGGTTTACTCTGTGACTTCTCTGGGTTTCGTGAAACAATCCTTTGATGCCATTGCTAACGCAATAGAACAAAGTATTATTCAAGCTCATAGCAACCTCAAGCCTGGTTCCATTTTTATGAATATAGGTGAACATTTCTCAGTGTCTCCATGCTTTTATAAATGAACTCAACCTCATAATTTGGTGCTCTTTTTTCTTTCTGTCACTGACATCTAAATTATTAAATATTTATTGGTTGTTTGTATTATTTCAAATATATATTATGAAAATCAACAACTACTGAATGTTTAAGAACTCATGAGGGTATTACTTCAAACTTGCATACGTGAAATTCTGATATATTGCTTTGTTCTTTCTTGTAGGAGATGTGAAGGAAGCAGGTATAAACAGGAGTGCAAGTGCATATAAGCAGGTATAAACAGATGAGGTGTATGCATGTTTGTTTCCTAATGCTTGTAGAAAAAGATGTGCACGTGATGTGCTTTAAATTTTGCATGGAGAAGGTACCCAGATGAAATATTAAGCACAATGATCATAAGTGATAGGCAATTCAGAACTGCTGTGGAACTGTTGGGATCTGCTTCAGAGGAACTGACAGGGAAGATTGATTATCGCCATGTGTATCTCAACTTTACAGACATCGAAGTTGAATTGGACAGCAACAAGGTGGTTAAAACCTGTCCTGCAGCTCTTGGTCCTGGTTTTGCAGCAGGCACTACAGATGGGCCAGGTGCTTTTGGGTTTCAACAAGGTGATACAGAGGTAAGTGTCCTCACAAACTTGCTTTGCAATACATATACTTCCCAATGATGATGAGTGAGTATGTAAAAACTTGAAGCTAATAAAAGAGCAAATCCCGGTCCACAAGCCTCCCCGACTTGGAAGGATAGGGGTGAGGGTCGATTGCAGCCTTATCTTTGCATTTTTGCAAAGAGGCTACATTCCGGACTCAAACTCATAACCTTCCGGTCAGAAGAATCAACCTTACCTTATTCCAAGACTTGAAAAAAAAAAAAAAAAAACTTGAAGCTATAACATTTTCCGACTAAGGACTCCCCAATCATATCATGGGTTTGGGGGTTCTAAGTTTCTAATAATGGTAAAACCAATGGGGAAGTGAGGATGACATAACTTACACAAGTTTTCCCTCTTCAATGTCACAAGTGATTGTGGATTCAAATGGATCATACCTCCTATAGAATTTTTGACTTCAGGAGGGAACATATGCTAACTCACCTTACAAGTAGAATTAGCCATTGTTCCTTTCTTTCTTATCCTTCATGCCACAAAGGCCCCATTAGAGTAGGACCTTTCCAGCACTCAGCAACTTCCCATTTTAAGTTCAATTAAATAACCCAAAATGGAATTTCAAGAACTCATCCTTGTATCAAGCTTTTGCTTATTCTTCTATCTGTGCATTAAGCATTAAATAAGATCCATTTGTGCAGATTAATCCGTTTTGGAAAACTACGAGGGATTTGCTGAAAAAACCAAGTCAATATCAAGTGGACTGTCAAAAACCAAAGCAAGTTTTGTTGAGCACTGGAGAAATGTTTGATCCTTATCCTTGGGCGGTAAGACTACAGTTAAGTACTTATCAGCTATTTATGTAAACGAAGATAACAATGTTCTGATCAATAGTATTTTGGATATTTGTACAGCCGGCAATTCTTCCAATTCAAATGCTGAGGTTGGGAAAATTGATCATTCTTTCTGTACCTGGAGGTTTGTGTTCTTGCCATTGTCAGACCTTGAATTGAATCTGAAGGAAAAATACTAGAACTTAATATGAAGTTTTCAACAGAATTTGCATTATTGATAAGTACAGAATGAAGGAGAATCACATGCTCTAATCCTTTGACTATTGCAGAGTTCACAACAATGGCGGGCAGAAGGCTAAGAGAGGCAGTGAAGGAGACATTAATATCTAGCAGCAATAGAGAATTCAATGATGAAACACATGTTGTTATTGCAGGACTGACAAATACTTACTCACAATATATTGCGACTTTTGAAGAATACCAGCACCAACGGTATGAGGTATGGATGAACAGAAGAGGATGCCAAGTTACTATAAACCTATTGGAAACCCATTTTTGACAGAAGCAATTGGTGTTAAAAGAAGATCTATCTTTTTATTTAACTTCAAGAGTGGCAATAAGCTAACTTTAATTAATCCAATGAAATGTGTAATTAATTAAAGCTTAGATTAATTTAGTTTCTTCATTGCTCTGTCTTAATACCATTTTTATACCAGGCATAAGCAAGCAGCACATGCTAACTTAGCTTTCAGGTTTTATCTTGAGACAAGCTAGATCTAAATTATTGCTAATAAGTAATGACAAAATGTGCAGGCTGCTTCAACACTCTATGGTCCTCACACATTATCTGCATACATCCAAGAATTTAAGAAACTAGCACAAGCAATGGGTAAAGGGGAAAAAATCATTGGAAAAGGTCCTTTGCCACCTGATCTTTCATCTGTACAACTAAGCCTCTTACTTGGTCCCTTTGGAGACTCAACTCCAGACGGCATCAAATTTGGTGACATAAAGGAAGATATAGCCTTTCCAGCAAGGGACTATTTTACCAAAGGAGATAGACCAAGTGCTACATTCTGGAGTGCCAATCCAAGAAATGACCTTCTAACAGAAGGCACATTTGCTGCAGTGGAGATGCTTCAAGGGGAAAGGTGGATTGCTACTTATGATGATGATGATTTAAGCTTGTTTTTCAAGTGGAAAGTAGATAATAGTTCCTTGCATGGCTTAGCTACCATAGAATGGGAAATACCAAATGATGCTATTTCTGGAGTATACAGACTAAAACACTTTGGAGCATCAAAGATCACCATCGCCTCCCCAATTAAATACTTTACTGGTGCTTCAAGTGCATTTGCAGTGCAATAGAATAGCATACCTGTTTTATAAGAATGTTTTCATCAAATAAAAAAGAAAGGAGCACTGTCCAATATTTTTAATATTGCATGTCATGATTCAAGGGCTTATTCCATAAGATGTCCTCATTTGTCCATGCAAATCACGCATTGAATAAACTTCCCTAAGCCCTTACTCAATAAATCAAAAGCTTTATTGATGTCCTTAAATCCTACCTCATGAGTGACAAATGAATTCATCCAACTGCAGTTGGTGTTAATAAACGGGACAAAATCCAACAGATTAGAAATGTCCCAAATGATTTGATATTTCAATTTTTTGTCATTATTATTATTTTTATATAATTATCAGTACTATGTACAACATATGTATCACGTAGAAAAAGCCACCATATCTACCAAAAAAAAAGCCACCATATCATTTTAAATTTAGAATAAATATGCCACCATATCATTTTAAATTTGAGCGAAAGCAATATTGCTGGTCGGCTAACACTATTACAGTTGGTCGGCACACACTTGCTTACCAGTCGGCCAACACAGCAAACAAACTTTGTCTTTTTCAATCACAGAAATGCAAAAAGCACAGAAGCAGAGAAAAAATGCAGAAAACAAAAATGAAGAAGAAGAACACACAACAATTTTAACGTGAAAAATCTTCTCCAATGCGGAAAAGTAAAAATCACGGGGTACTAGTCTAGAATAAACTTCCACTATAAAAATAACAGGTTACAAAAGATCGAACTTCTCTAGTCTCACTAGAGGAACTCTAAAACATCACCTACAATGGTGATAAATCTTCACCAACAATGGTGGCTTTTCTCTCAAACGTCTCCAAAGAGATCTCTCACTATCTAGCTTTTCTTTAGAGGGTCGAACATCAAAAGTCTTTTCTCAAACAGTCTTCTCGACCTTATATAGGTGTAGGGAAAGCACTTTCCCTTCTTCGGTCTTTATTAATGAGGATGTTATGGAGCATTTATTAGAGTGGTTGAGAACCATCAGACATCGAGCCTTGCACCTGATATGCGGTGCATGCCCAAGCCTCCAAGCCGTCAGCATTAAAGAAGGAACAATTCTCTCCCTTTCGACTTTAATGCTTCGGGTCAGCAGTTTATCGATCTGGGTTCAGCAGACTAACACCTTCACAACAATCTTCAAATTTCCTTACACCGATCGGCTACGTCATTATATCATCCCAGTTCCGGTCGGTATGTACTTTAGCAACACTACAACAGAAATTCCTTTTAGCCACGACAAATATCGCGGCAAAATATGAATAAAACCGTGGCTAAACAAATTGTCTACTGTTTACAAAACCGTGGCTAAAATGGGCGTTGCATTATTTTAACCACGGTGTTATTCGCATGTAAGCACGGGCAAAACGAGTGTGGTAACATTGAATTAGCCACGGTTTCAGTTATGTTAGCCACATTATTTCGTGGCTAAATGATTTAGATCCCAATGATTAAAAGTTTATTTTGCCACAAACAAAACCGTGGCTATAAGGAATTTTTTTTTTTAAATAAAAAATATTACAAATTATCCTTATCATATAAAAACAAATAATAAAAATTGCATTTGATGCAAGAACCAAGAACCAAATTAAGGGAAATAATCAAATAATAAAGTGTAGTACACAATTTAACAAAATACATTTTACAATACAGCCAAGGGTGTAAGCTTTTAGATATTTGGTGGATCTTAAAGGACAGTATATGTATATAATTACAAAAGAGGTCTGCAATTAATTAAATAGATCCATATTTATTGCTTGAATCCCTCTCATTGTTACAATGTCAGTTACAAGGACATCATCCCAATAAAAAAGTCAAAAAAAGGTGAAGGAAAACTCGAAGATTAGAGGGGGAAGGGACACAGATTTTACAAGGCCATCGACATAATACAATAAAAGCCTAAAACAACTAAATGTGACAAAGGTTGTAACGTTTTTTCAACCTGTCATTTTAGTAATCACAATTATTAAGGTGAACTCCAATACAAGCTGTAAACCATGATTTACGCAGGAAACATCTGAAGTGGTGAGTGGTCTATGATTCTACTAAATCTAGCTGAATGTGAGAATCTTTTATCTTCTAATTCCAGGCAACTTCCATTGTCCATCATATATACCTTGTTCAATTGGATCTAATTGGATTGCTAAACCTGAATTAATCCAAACCGAGATTCATGAACTTGAATCAGTAACATTATTTAAATAAACAAAACAAAAACAACTTGACTAGGGGTTACAAGACTAACATTCTCATAATATTCATTATAGCAACACTAACTTATATTACTTTAGGTGATTAAAACATATTTCTAAAGTATAAGAGACCTGGGCTTCCTGGTATTATCTTCAGTTTGTAGCCATTTGGAACTTCAAACACATGATTCCCCTGCATAGGTAAAACAAAAGCAAATATAAGCTTGTTAGTCGTTAGTTTATATGTATGAAATATCCACCAGAATTAACCAGTAAATTTATTTTATTTTATTTTTTAGGCTACATAATTAAAGGAGCGATTAACATCTTTGTCATGAGACTCTGCTGCTTTTCAAGATTCTATTACAAATGACTACTGGGTCAGTTTGATGGTTAAAAATCTGCAACCATTGAGGAACTTCAAAGGAATTGTTAAGTCATAACTCAGAAAATAAAGTGTTCCAAAGAAAAAAAAATAATAACTCAAGTCCCTTGACGATCCTCACCAACTCTGTCATTAGAGCAAAACAATGGCCAATTCGATAGGAAAATCCTGCTAATTAACCAGCTGCCATTCTAATCTGTAATTATCCCACCACACTCAACTAGACTTGGGTTACCCATAGCAGTGTCATTTGTATTGAGCTTAGTCCTTCCCGGTATTATTACCATTCTAGTACGCTTCATACACATCCAATTCACCAACTTCGTTATTGCCTCAATTTTTTGTTATTCGTTCGTATTTTGGTTCTTAAGCATGCCAGCAGATCATGACCATGAACAACGTAGACCAAGGTGCGACATAAGGTCCTGATATCAAGATAATTTTTTATTTAACAAATAAGTTTAGACATTTCAAGAGAATTTTTTATTTAAATAGGCTATAGCATAAGCATTTACAACTCTAACTAACTCGTGAATGCGACATATTTATTTATTATTTATGTATAATCAAAATCCTATAATTATTACTCAATTCATTAATTATATTCTAATATATCATATTTATTTCATACCAGAATCCAGATATCATAATTTCATTATAAGACGTGGGTTTTGACATTAGAAAATTTATATATCTAATTAACCTATTCAGAGACTTTTATGTAATGTAAACTTTTGAAAAAAGATTTTATACTAAGTCAAACTTTTTTATTTTTAACAAAAATAAAAGCTTATGGTTATATCACGAGCATAATATGAGAGATAAAACTATGTTAAAGTAATTAAGCTCTTTTCCATGTGCAAGAGCATCAGCATTAATCAAGAAATATATAAACATAGAACTCACTTGAAGCAGGATGATGCAATCTTGCCAATTGTACTCGATCTCGTGATAAGTTGAGGACGAATTCCCCACTGAGTAGCTGATGTACTACCAAAAGGTGCAATAGCCATCTAAGATATTTTCATAAAGACAATATGCTAATCAATATAAAATTTCTTGATGAAAAATTCTAATAGCTGCAAAAATAAAATAAAATTGTGGACTGAAAATTTCTGTGCCAAACAAAGGAAGAGAATATCTGAATATATCTAAAATATTAAAGAAGGAAAATATATTTAACTCACCAAAAAAAAACGTCCCAATGAATTACAAGCTACCAAAATTTGATTAAAATAAAATAAAGAAGAAAAAAACACTTTGGAAATGCTAAGTGAACCAAGTAATGACTAATGAAGTACAAGCTAGTACAATTCAATATACCAGAAACCAAACGAACGAGGAAAAACATATACTGTAAACAAAACTTTTAATTGATTATTTTTTTATTTTGTAAAATTAATCCTGTTCATTTTACAATTTATTTATTTTTTTTGTAAATTATTTTATGGAGAATATTGATATCTTGTGAAATTAATACCTGTAATAATATTATATTTTTAATTCTTTCCTAAATACTCATACTCTATCAACCAATGCGCTTTACATGTTTTTGTTCTTGTTGGTGAAAACATGTTTTAAATCAGGCTTATTGATTTTCCGAGCTGTTACTACTAGAAAAATAAATTAGCCATTCAATACTGACCTTGTAACCGCAACCAGATACACAAGCATAGAAACGTTCCTGTAAAGGAAGGGATTAATCATCATAAACATGTAAAGACAACCATTCCATAATTAAGCTATTTAAAAAGCTACAAGCATATTGCAATTAATTGCCATTCTTCCCCAACATTGTCTTCATTTCAGAACTAACACTACATTTCTCTGACAACAACTCAACATATAGAAACCTTTCCTTTAAGGTCGCAGAATCAAACATTAAAGTAATTAAGAGAGAGAAATCATTAGAAAATAACTTTAATGTTAGAATAAATCAGACCATCATCAAGATAAGTTGCAGATTGCAATCACTAATATGGTGAGTAAAAGAAGCAAGGGCGATGATAGAAAATACCTCTGAATAACTGGCAGCTCCAGGAGAACGATCAATATAAGCATTCCACTGTTGATCCTTTATTACAAGATCCTTGTAGCATATGTGCTCGCAGTCCTCCAAACCTGGTTAACCAATGCTCTATCATTTGTAAATCAGAACCGTGTTCAGTCAACTAGCAACCCAACTTTTACAATCACATTTTTTTCCTTTTTTTTTTCCTCATAATGTGCCAAGAAGAATTAAAATACTAATTTATCAAGATAAACAATGTCTCAACACAATCACCAGAAGTACCAAAGTAACCAACAAGTGTCCAATTTTCTTAACCTTTTGTCAAACACCTAACATGCATTTTCAGATAAGAACACAATTTCACCGGCTGAAGCTAAATCAATTTGAATTAAGAACAGAAATTTCACTAGTTAAAGCTAAATCAGTGATAATCCAAAATTACAAACCAAAAGAAATCCCTACCTTCGATTCATGCGACTCCGACGATGAGATTCTTAGCAAAACTAGAATGAAGAACACAGCAAGAATAGCAAAACGCAGAGTAGGAGCTTGATATTTTCAAAATTAAAATATTTTCAAAAATATTTTATAGTTGTGACAGCACAAATAGGAAATAAATTAAAGGTACTTGAAGACACTTAAGAGGTCTATTTGCACAACATTAAACAAGGTTAGGTTAAGTTACCCGAAAAGTTGATGCGCGATTGCAAGTGCGGTAGTAGTTTTTCCGGTGCCGGGAGGACCATGGAAGAGCATGTGAGGGAACTATAACACAAGATCGAAGCGATTGAATTAGATATCTTGAGAAGTATAAGAAGAAGAAGAGGGATTTAGAAATTGTGATTACGCTTCCGGTTTCGAGGGTGTTAGTGAGCACTCGAACAACTTCGTCTTGGTGAGCAACGTCTTTCACTTGCTTTGGCCGGCTGAGACATACGATTGGGATTGAGATTGAAAATTAGATTTGTGAAAATAAGAGATAGAGAAAATAGAGAAGTAATAAATTAAAATTGAGAAAGAAAAAGTTGTTACTATTTGTATATAGGAATTTGAAATAGCTTAAATTAAAATTATATTGATTAAATTCAAAACATAAATGCTAAGTGAACATAAGTGATCGAAATGTATTTGGGTATTTAGACATCCAGGGAAATCGGGGTAGTGAGTGGGAAGTCAGTGCCAGTGATGGCCAGCAGTTTAAACGGGTCTACGCGCACTAATTGCAACGTGCTTTACGCATTGCTAAATTGTCGTGGTGAAATGCCATTTTTGTTGTAGTGCAAGTTCAAGATGTTTTTCTTCTATCACTGCCCAGATCTAGTGATACCACACATTAATATGCTTCGAGTGGGCGTGATAGGTTGAATTCTTCGTCAGTTGAATGACACTTTGATGTTACACTTCAGCTCATATTTGTCCTTCTTATGACCAAGTTCAAGTAAAAATTTCTTCATCAACATCATCTCCTTGCTGGTTTCAGTAGAAGCAATATATTCAGCCTTGGTCGTCGAAAAAGCAACACACTTATGTAATTTAGATTTCCAAGAGACAGCTCCTGCAAAAGTCAGCAAATATCCGGTCGTTGGCTTCCTTGAGTCATAATCTCCCCCTAGATTAGCATCCATAAAGCCTTGCAACTCGACCCTACCTTCTCCAAATCAGAGGCATAATTTCGTTGTTCCCCTAAGATACTTGAAAATTCACTTCACAGCTTCCCAGTGTTTCTGGTCGGGATTAGACAAATATCGGCTGGCTACTCCAACAACATATGCCAAGTCTGGTCTTGTGCAAACCATTGCATATATTAAACTTTCGACTGTGGATTGGTATGTGATATTCAACATCTCTTCCTTCTCTTTATTTGATCTCGGACATTGCTTCTGATTCAGCTTTATGTGTCCGAACAGGGGAGTGCTCACTGTCTTGGCTTGGTCCATGCTGAATCTCTGTAAGATTTTCTCTATATACTTTTTTTGGGACAACCACAACAACTTTCATTGTCGGTCTCTTACGATCTTGATTCCCAAAATTTATTTTGCAGGGTCAAGGTCCTCCATTGAGAATGATAAGTTCAATGCCTTCTTCAGACCAGCAATCTTAGTCTTATCCCGCCCCACAATCAGGCATGCCATCAACATACAAAAGTAGAATTAGGAAACCTCTGGCCTTATACCTCTTCACAAAAACACAGTGGTCGGCCTCAGTCTTCTTGAAATTGCGATTAGTCATGAATGATTCGAACTTCTTGTACCACTGCCGAGGGGCTTATTTCAAGCCATACAACCTCTTCTCTAAATGAAAACCTGGTCTCCTTTAGGGGTGTTCATCAACCGATCCAAACCGATTCAAACCGTGGTGACCGAACCGAAAAACCGATAACCGAAAAACCGAAAATCGAAAACAAAAAAAAAACCGCAAATTTTAATTGGATTGGATCGGTTTTTGGATGGGTTGATGAAAACCGATCCAATCCAAACCGATCTAATATATTAATTCTCCTCTACCTACTTGGGTCTTTTCACAATCATAGCCCAAAAATTTATAAACCCAAGACCCATTAACCCATCAACTAAACGCAAGAAAAAATCTAGTCACATCTTATCAACAATATTTTATCTTTGTAGAAATTCTTATCTCATTACCAAAAAAAAAAACTATTTTATAGTTACTAATGCTTTTGTATTTCAAAAAAAAAAATTACAAAGTCAATATATACAAAAAATGTTATTTGCACAATAATCATGAAATAAATCTTAAGATTTTCAAAAAACCAAAAACTGATCCAATCCAAACCGAAAAAAATTGGATTGGATCGGATCGGATTTGAAAAAAATTTCAAACTGAATGGATGATTATATGATCAAACCGAAGGAATTGGATTAGATGATTTTTGCTTCCAAAATCAATCCAATTTAGACCGCGAACACCCCTAGTCTCCTATACCAGCCGCCCCAAAACCCTTCAGGTTATTCTATGTATATCTCTTCATCCAGTTTGCCATGAAGGAATGCAATCTTCACGTCCATCTACTCAACTTCTAAGTCTATTGAGGCTGCCATTGCAAGTACCGCTCGAACTGAAGTCATATTGACGACCGATGAGAATATTTCATCAAAGTTAATTTCCTTCTTCTAATTACATTATTTCACTACAATCTTGGCCTTGCATCTTGGCTTTTGACCGGCTGCCTCATGTTTGATCTTATAGATCCATTTGTTCTTCAGCACATGTCTCCCTTTGGGCCACTCAATCAACTTATAAGTATATTTTTCACGCAAGGACTTCATCTCGTCATGCATAGCCTTTTCTTATTCATGTCAGTCGATACACGACATGGCCTCATCATAACTATGTGGCTCACCTTCTTTTGCAACCACAATATACTTGGTCGCCTTACTCTAGTAGAGTGTCTTGTTTCTGGTCGATCAATATGATGGTCCTGCTCAACATTCTCTTTCGGGACCTCTGGCCGATCGACATCACCTTGTTCTTCATTACCTTCCTTACTGCCCGATTGGTGATGATCTTCTTGTTCGTTCAAATCGGTAGTTGTTTCTCCCCCTGTTTTCGCCCGGACAAGAGGGACTGATTCTTCACGCTGGTCGGCAACACAAACTTTGGGCTTTGAGATGTCTTTGATGGTCTCATCTTCATGAAAGATCACATCTCTGCTTTTCAAAACCTTCCTTCCGATTGGATCCCCAAGTCGATATCCAAATTCACATCTAGGCTAACCAAGGTATATGCATTCTTTAGTCTTGCCGTCCAGCTTCACCCTTTCATCCTTTGGAATATGCATAAACACCCTGCAACCAAACACCTTCAAGTGATTATAGGTTGTTTTTTGACCGGTCCACACTTCTTCTAGAATCTCTCCTTCAAGCGGTTGGGAAGGAGACAAATTAATCAGATCAACAGCCGTTCAGAATGCTTCACCCCAAAACGGTTTTGGCAGCTCGACATGAGATAACATGCATCTAGCCTCCTCTTCAATCGTCTTGGTCATCCGCTCGGCAACACTATTCAACTGAGGAGTCTCGGGGGGTGTCTTCTAGACTCTTATACCGACCGACAATAAACGGGCCACAATATTCTTCCCCGTTATCCGATCAGACTACCTTCTGTTTCCGACCGGTCTCCCTTTCAACAGTAGCATGAAATTCTTTAAAGAATTGGAGAACCTATTATTTGGTCTTCAACAAATATACCCATATTTTGAGGAAATAATCACCAATAAAGGAAATAAAATATTGAGATCCACTGAGCGATCTCTCTCCCATAAAGCAGATGTCGATGTGGACGAGGTCTATAATATACCTACGTCTTCTAGGCTGAGCAGGTCGGACAAAAGAAACTATGTGCTACTTTCTAGCAAGGCAGTGCATACAGCTCTCCAGCATATGCCCATTTTGTCTGGTCATATGCTATTGTCGTCCGGGCCACAAGCCTTTCTTGCTCAGGATTCATGGCCCTTTTCACTCATGTTGCCAAATCTCTTGTGCCACAACTCAATATTAGCTTCGTCCGCGGATTGCATTGGTCTCTCCTACATCAGTTATAGGGAACCTTCTTTCTTTCCTCAGGCAACCACCAAGATTCCTTTGCCCTGTTTCCATCTTCCACCATAGAAGAAACTCACTAACCCGACGTCTAGCTTTTTGGCCGAGATTAGGTTCAGTCTCATGTCAAGCATATGTTTTACATCCTTCAACATAAGTCTGCAGCTAACATCAGTGGTCAACGCTACTTCTCCAACACCAATAATCTTGCTCGTGACTTGGTTCCCCATCTTCACAACACCAAAGTCAAGCTTTTTTGTAAGCAAAATCAACTATCCACACTTAGTCATCATATGCAACATTCAGAAAATCCTCACCAGGAATAAACACCTCAACATCAGTGTTGGCGACCACTGCAGTGGTGCTTTTATCTTCTTTTTTCTTGGGCATAATCTGGTCAAGTTTTACATTGCAGCTTTACAGATCTTTCTTCAGAGTCCGGCAATCAGGTTTCTTGTGACCGTGCTTCCCTTAGTAGAAGCAGGTCAGCTAATACTTTGGCCTCGACCGGCCTCTGTACTTGTCCTGGTCGACACGACCATAGCTCTTGCTCTTACCACACCGGTTCTTCCTTCCTTTGCTCTCAACAACATTCCCTTCAAAAATACTGAAAATTCCCCTTTCATTTCTTCGAGACTCCTCATTCAAAAGGCTATCTGTTACAACATCTAGAGTCAACTTTCCTTCTGAACTTAGTTTCTCAAAGTCACCACCAAGGTATCTCAACTCTCTGGTAGTGAGCTGAGCAGCAACAGAGCTTGAAGCTCATCATTTATCTTCATTTTAGTTTTTGATAACTGATTCACAACGCCCTTGAATATGTTCAAATGCTGTATCATATTTATGTCATCCTTGTATTCAAATTATGCAAGTCGGAGAATCAGGTGTGCTTTATTCCTGGGAGTCTTCTTCTGAATCATGGACTTGAGCTTCGTTCATAACTCATGGGCATTGGTAAACTCAACAACATGCTCGAAGAGACTTTTATCAATATATTTTCGAATTATAGCTACTTCCTTCTTATTTAAAATATCCTATTCCTTCTCATTCTTCCCTCCGGGTCTATTGGCATTCAGGATAGGCTCGTAGAGATCTTTGCAATAGAGGTGTCCCTTCAGTATGTAAAATTGCCAACTGTCAGTTTTAACATGTCTCCATCATGAGAAATACTGTCATTTGTCTACATCTCTTTACCCTTAGAACCCTTCGAACTCAGGCTCTAATACCACTGTTAGGACACGATCCCTCAAACAGTCAATTCATACGGAAACAGTGTTGCCAATCGGCTAACATTATCCCAGCTGGTCAGCACACTCAGTCAGAACCGATCGTCAAACATTTGCTTACCGTTTGGCCAACACAGCAAACATACTTTGTCTTCTTCAATCTCAGAAACGCAGAAAACATAGAAGCAGAGAAAAAATGTAGGAAACAAAGATGATACAACAATTTTAATATGGAAAACCTCCTCCAATGCGGAGAAGTAAAAACCATGGGACACTAGTCCAGATTAAACTTCCACTATGAAAATAGCAGGTTACAAAAAATTGAACTTCTCTAGTCTCACCAGAGGAACTCTCAAACCTTACCTACAATGGTGGTACTCTCAATCTTTATTAACAATGGTGGTTTTTCTCTCAAACGTCTCTAAAGAGGACTCCCACTGATCTCTAACTTCTCTACAGAGGATCGAGCATCAAAAATCTTTTCTCAAACGGTTTTCTCGACCTTATATAGGTGTGGGGAAAGAACTTCCCCTTCTTCGGTCTTCGTTAATGAAGATGTGATGGAGCATTTATTAGAGTGGTTGAGAACCATCAGACATCGAGCCTTACACCTGATATGCGGCGTATGACTCCAAGCCATCAGCATTAAAGGAGGAACATTGACCTACCTCAACAAAATGTTATAGAGATAAACATTTTTATCAGATATTTCAATTCCTTGAATATTGCGTAGGAGGTTTAATTAACTCTTTCATAACTCATTGGATGAAGAAATTTTTGAATATTTGAATGATTTTAGATTTCTTTGAGTTTATTGTCATGTAACTAAGAGTGTGCATGACAACCATCCCAGAATCAATTTTTGTTCTCGGGAACAAAAATGGATAGAAATAGTGTTTGACAAAATCGATTTTTTTTGTTCCCGAGAATTAACCGGTTCAATTTTTGTGCTAGGGAACAGAAAAAGAATAAAAAAATTTCTGCTTTTTTGTTCTCAGGCACAATATGAGAAACACTTGTTTCTCTTAATCACTCTCCACCGCTACCATCATCACCACCACCACCACCACCATTCTGACATGACCACCACCACCATCGTCACCGTTGTCGTCGTACCACCACCGTCATCGTCACCACTACCACCACCACCACTTCGATGTCACCACTACCATCACTACCACCATGCCATCATAACCACCTCCACTACCATCACAAGCACTACCACCACCGTCACCATCACGACCATCGTCATTAACCACCATTACCATCACCACAATCACTGTCGTCACCACCACCACCACTATCATCACCACGCCACCACCACTACCATCATCGCCACAGCCACTGTCGTCATCACCACCACCATGCCATCGCCACCGCCACCACCACCACACCATATGAAAAGGAAAGTAGTGATCTAAATTTTGTTATTCTTAATATAAATGATTTTTTATTTTATTATTTGTTGTGTTATCAAACGCAATTTTCATTCTCAGAATAAAAATAGAACATGTTGTCAAACACATTTTATTTTTCTCAGAAACTGTTCCAAGACACATAAATAGAAAAAAGAAAGTCCTCACCAAAAAAAAAAAGAAAAAAATTATTTATTTTCAGAAACAATGCTGGAAAATAGAATGGTTATCATGCACACCCTAAATCACTTATTGAATGAATGAACTTGAATAACTGAATGGTTTTAAATTCCTCTGAGCTTTAATATGTCGTTAAATGCGCGGACTCATTTTTTGTTTTTGGTTATCTTCTTTCCGCTGTTGTTAAGGCCGAATGATATAACTGCCAAATCTGTAGTAAACACCGAAAAAGTAAATTATTCATTAATAAGTTCATCATTTTTACAGGATCAACACAAAGAAATTATTAATACAAGTACATTTACTCAGTGGATTCAATCTATCTGTTTGCTTAGAATTGGAATTTCCATGAAGGAGATATATAGCCTTTTCATTTACAGGATCAGATCGTTGTTTCAACATTCTAGCTGTGGTTTCTCATCCTTTAAAATGAAACACAAGTGTAGTCCTTTTTCTTGTCGTTAGGATGTCACTGAACACAAATCCCTCACATTCTTACCCTGGCAGTCAATTATCACAAAACTTGCCCTTCCATATGATAATTTGCTAAGTTTATCTATTTGGGCCAACAAATTGATTACTTAAACAAAACAAGTGTTGAAGAGGAAGCAAAATGCAGTTTCCTTGATGATTTTGATTCATGAATTGGTTTTAGATTGATTTCAGCGATACTGGGAGAAGCTGAAGGAACGCTCATAGTGAGATCAAGGTTTAAATCTGGCAGGGCATATGACTCATCCTCGCCACTTGCTGCATCTGAGATTTCACCATAACTGTCAACATTGGCCTTACTTGTCACATTCTTGCAATTGTCTTTCAAGTCTGAAGATTTTGAATTATCAGACATTGGTGGATTTTGAAGGGTAGGGATTTTCTTGCTTAAACGATGGTTATTTGGGTCAATACCCTTGCTAATGAGTTTTCTTCTTATATGAGAGTTCCAATAGTTCTTCACTTCATTATCTGTACGACCAGGCAATCTACCAGCTATTAGTGACCACCTATAGGAAATCAATGTGAAACATTAATTAATAAGCCCAATTTATACAACCAAACAATGAAAAAAAAAATCATTTATATTATTTAGTGGTGATAATGTTGCTAATTATATGTATTAAAATTTTTTAAGTCTTACACTTATTATCAATTGTTGATCTCAATTGTATTTAATTGTTCTAATTTTTACTCGTATGAGTTGTTAGATGCAGGTGGAATCAACAGTTAAAAAAGTGGGTTCAGTTGTTCTAATTTTTGAGATTAGGCTTACACTTTTATATATATAATGTCAAGAGCAACAAAAAAAGTGGGTTCATGTTATGCTTATAATTATATTCGCACCGGTTGCCTAGCAGTGCATGAAGCTTGATGATGAGATCTTCTTCATCTTCACCAAAGTTTCCCCTTTTAAGGTCTGGCCGTAGATAGTTTATCCATCTCAGCCTACAACTTTTACCACACCGAAGTAAACCTAATCAACATCAAACCAAAAATGTGTGTTAAATTTTTCCATCAAGTCACTTCCTTAATCATTTAAATCAAAATAAGAGGTTATATTTGAAACACCATAAATTAAACAATTGATATAGATGTTTTTAAAAGGAATTGATGTATGCTCTCATATAAACACACCATCTCCCATTAGTTCTTTTGGATATGTTGTAAATTCATTATGCATGTGTGATCATATATATGCTTGTTACATATATGTATGTATATATTCGGATGCCACATGCATATAAATTATAATATATATTAAGAGGTAGGATCTTTGACACTGGTGTCAAATTTCAATTTTGACACCTCATCTCAGAACCGTTAGATCAAAAAAAATCAACGACTCTGATTTGCAAGCATGTGACACCATTGATCTTTTTTGACACCGGTGTCAAAGAATCCTACCTCATATATTAATTCATTTTATTGCAGGGTTGCAAGGGGTTTAATACCTGCAGCTTGAGGGAGTGTACGCCAACAAACCTCGCCATGTTTCTTGATATAATCTATAAGTTTCTGGTCTTCTTGTTTGGACCAAGCTCCTTTGTTCATGTCTTTGGTATCACAGCAAGGTTTCCTCATTCTTTTTACGTTCAAGGAGTGGAACCCCAGCTACAACTAGAATAACCAAGACAAGAGAAAGAGAGAGATCGATATGCAGGATCACCAAGTGAACTCTGAACAGGGTGTGATAAACTCGAAGGAGGTAATAAATACTTGGTTGGTGTTTGAATATAAGGAAGTGAAATTAGTTGACTTGGACCGGTGGTTTTGCCCATACGCGACTGCGTGGTTTATGCGTGACTCACAACACACCTTCATAGAGAGAGAGAGAGAGAGAGAGATGGCAAAACATGGTTTAGGAAATTTGGAATATGTATTGGTTATTTTGTTTATACTTCCTAACCAAATTGAGAGTATAGTATGACATACGGTTGTTTTTAATGTGATTGGCGGTTAGGTTGACTCATCTAAATTGGATCTAACTTACCCTCTGATTTTAATCTGCATGATGTTAGGTTGCAAACGTGAGCATACACAGAAAAGAAAAGAAAAAGAAAATTGATGTTATTTATATATAAAATCTTACACTATTTTAAGTTTTTAACACTTCTTTAGTTTGGAAAAACTATCGTAAAAAATTGTATTGGAATGTATGTTTTTCTTGTTTTATTAACTAAAAATGGAAGTATTAAAAATGGCGTGATAAAAATAATGTAAAAAGAACCAAATGATGTTCGATCTTCTCCAGTATTGTCTTTGACAAGAGTTTAAAGTCTTGATCCTCGGATCTGTCCCGAATCAGACTAGTCGCGAAGCAATGAACTGATTGGAATATCTCAAAAAAAAAAATGTAAAAATAATTAAAATTGTGAAGGATAAATTGGCGGTGCGTCACATGTTACGGGGTTGACTGTTAGTTTTTTCCAACTCATTTGTTGTTTTGCTTGAGCGAAATCAGATTATAAGGTGGATGCATGTTTTCACATGATAGGTTGTTTCTTTCTTCTATTGTGCTATATATGCAAAAATTTGATTAGTGGCCTATTCTCGACAAGTTTTGTGGATGATCTCTTCCAACAGACACTTTGATAGTTCATCTTGTGTGCAGCAAACGGTTACCCACTTTATTTTTTCGTTTTTGGTTACAACGGACCACAACTTTTGACTAGTTAGTGCACGTACATTCCTATCTATATACGTGTCTAGAGTACTTTTGATTAATAATTTAATTTCCCTTTTTATTTTTTAAGTAAAATGCTTAAGCTGATGAGAGGTAAACTTGATTTAAACATAAGTCATACAATTCTTATGACGAGAAGGTAAATTTAGTCATACATTTGCACAATTGGCATATTTTCCTTTTCATCGTTATAGGCTAATATATAACGAAAAGTGATTTCCTTAGTATGTGTTAGTATCTTATATATACACTGGTTTAGTATTAATTTGTTTATTTATTTTTATAGCAAGGATATCATCTTGTTTGC